>NC_056737.1:1304319478-1304514478 GCF_019279795.1 Protopterus annectens | reverse complement strand
AAATCTGAAGCTACAATAGTCTGATTCTACACAAAAACTACTAGCATTTTTATTAACACTCAGGTAGAATAACAGATGGTGTCACTGCGAAGAAAGCTCTGCCATGTTCCAAGTTTTGTATTTCACCTCGGTGTGCTACCCAGTGAGAATAGGGTGCCAATGAAAGGGGTCACATATTCTCCCACTGGCCACATATATGTGAAGCATTAGTTAAGGCATGTGTATATCTTTAAGTGAGATATTTTTTGTTACTTGTGAGCTCTGTCTTTTTGTCATTGCTGCATGACCATGGAGTTAATATGAGGACTGTAGGGTTAGAAAAATTGATGACTACAACTAGCTAAATGATGAGAAGGTTCCACTATACTTCTAATACCCAAAATACATAACAAATAAGTGCCAAACTTTTTCTGCAGTCCATTGCAATAATGTTTGACTGTTAAGATATACCACCACACTACAGGGCTTTTTTGAGCTAAAATAAATTGATCAAAAAATGTATACTTATAATCATTCGGTTTGCAGCAAAGTAAAAAAGAAATAAGGAATAACAATGTAATCTGCACATTAGGAATAATACAAGCATTTTTAACAAAGTCTGTCCTGCTAGATTAAAAAATATATAAATTTAACAAGCTCTTTACACTACGGCAGCTTTCTACACCAGCTATCAAATAAGCACTGAGGTACAAAACTAGGAGAAACTGTATTCCCATATAAAATATTATTCAATGTTTCCTATCATACAGTACTTTTTACCCATGCCATTTGTACATCTGTCTTCCTCTTAAAACATAAGATTTTGTGTAAATACACTAGTCTGAAACAGCATCTTTCTGCATGGATTGTAATTATATTTTAGCAATCATATAATGTTACGGATTATAATAGGCACAATAAATCTGCAGCTACAAAAGCCTGATTCAGCACAAAACTACTGGCATTTTAAGAACATGCAGGTAGCATAACAGATGGTTTCCCTGAGAGGAAAACTCTGCCATGCTCAATACTTAGTGGTATACCTCAATGTAGTACCAACTGAGAATAGGGAGCATTTGGGAGAGGGCCACATACTCTTCCAGTGCTATACACTGGTCACATATATAGATATATGTGAAGCATTAGTTAAAGCATGTGAATATATTTAAGTAAGATATTGTTGATAGCATTAATTATGTTATATGGACCAATATTCTAAATCAATCTGATGTAAAACTACATGGTTTTAAAAACAGGACTACTCGGTGCTCTCCGTGCCAGCCTTGGCAATACCAAACCTACTGTCCAGACCAGCCCAGCACCTATTTGACAAATACAAACACAATTTTAGAGTACATATACAGGGAGGATTAGGCCATCCTGCACCTACAATGTATACAATAGTCAAGGCCACATATATGGAAGAATGAGAAACGCATGTGCTCCCTTGCTTCCAAGTCTGTATGTCCTCAAAGTTAGCATATGTAGAGATCAGGAATGTGGGGGAAAGCCCTTCTCTATGGGGATATAGGCTGGAACATTCCTCTTTCAAAGCATTCACATCAACATTCAAATTATTAGAATGTACCACAATAGTCTGCTAGCTGTTGGTAAATCTGCAGTATTTGATGATGTGTGGTACATTCCAGTTTGATAAGTCAAAGTTGAACTTCCTCTTAAGTACTATTACTTTTTCTTAATTGTTCATCCCGAGAAGGTTTATATTGTCATGTGCAACTAGATTAAATGGTGTCAGAATTAAAATGATCTGATGAGAAGGTGTTGCTGCTCTGCTTTGCTCGACATGTTTCTGTCTTTTTCACAGGTTCATCAATGAAGCTTCTACATAATTATATCCACGGTCAACAGACGGCCTGCTCTGCCATGCTTGGTTTCAGTGCAAAAGTTCATCACAATCTCATTTTTCATGTGTTTGTGTTTCTCCTAATTAACCAAGTCATTTCTTAACAAAACAGTCTTAGATTTCACATTTGAAAATATTTATTTCCTTTTCAGCACTCCACTGAAATACCAGTGACTTAGCTACATTTCTTCAAAATTTTGTCACAAAATGCTACAACCACCAACAATTTTAAGGATGTATGGAAAACTTTCAGAAAACTGGAGTCTTTGATTTCAGAGATTTGAAAATGGACTTGCTGGAAAAGAAGAATTCATACAGTATGTAATGGCCCTTTCCATGTAAGACAGTAAACAATTAAGACATTTAACTGAAGGACGGCGAGACAATATTTATGTCTTAATAAATAATATTCAGGTATAATATGAGCTCTACAAAATGACAAGCCTATGAAAGGCACTTTTTACTAGATAACAAGGAGTTCAGGAATTGGCTTATATTTATGTAACTGAACTTATAACAAAGTGTAAGACTATGAGTGAGGTGACTTCTCTGATTCTTTGACAGAGATACAGATGAGTATGTCCTCAGAAATGATCAGGTAAAGGCAATTATTTAATGGACGTTGATTTGACACTGGACAGGACTAGTGATGCATGTAGAGCAACTGCATTTTTTCAGGCATGTAGCTGAAAAGTTGGAAATGTATAAAACTAAGGCTGTGAATGAAAAGGAGGACAAAAAAAGACAGAAAAGTGTCATAAATATTAAAAATAAAAATTAAAATTCTGATGATCACATGGAATCCAAGATGGTGGCTCTTGATTCATGAACCAGCAGAAACAGCCCTATAGCATGCAGTGTGGTTACAAGAATAAGAAAGCACATTATAAAATAGTTAACAGAGTCATCATCATCATTCACAACCATTTCACAAGACTCCGTAAAATATTGAAGCAAAGTGATACATCAAGATGTAAATCTATTACATTCAAAACAGCAGAATAAAACATGAATATCTTGGCGCACAGGAGAGTTGCAATACACTGAATGTAATGCATGATGTAGACAGTGCTAAATCTAGCTTAAAACACTGAATCAATTGATTGTGCTCTTAAATTAAGAAAAAAAAAATATTGGTATAACAATGTGTATAGATAAGCATCTAACTATGCCAAGTTTGTAATATATGATAATATATATATCCCTGATTTTGACTGAAAGTTTAACTCTGTCCCTTTGAATCCCTCCTAAAATTAGTGACTTTTGGAGGAAAGGTGGTGAATTACACTTAATGACTAATGACAATAAGTAAGAGTTATAAACTTCTTTTACTTTGAAAATGTGTATTAATTGATATGCTCTGATTCTGCCAATGTTTCAAGTTAATAGCACTAATTTTTTAAAAGTGTCCCTGATTGTCTCTGATGTTTTCTTGACTTGTCCCTGATTCAGTAGAAATTTGTCCCCGATTGGTTGAGAGGTCTGGTATTGTCACATGACATATGCCTAATGAGGGACTGTCCGTCGTGCAATCTGAAAGGTGGAAAACGTACAGTAGGTATGCAGTAGCATAACTCAGCAGACAGCTGCGTTAACAAAATCATATTCACATGTCAGCATTGCAGAGTATCATTTCCCATTTATCAGGCAGATGGGAGCAGATCATATGAGGAACACGCATATAATATGATTAAGTCACTGGACAGGCTGCCAAGTCCGTACAGTCGAATGCCTGCCGTCGCCAAATGGTTACACATACCCGATACTGTAGTCATGTAGTCCGATGTAATGCGCATCACAAGGGATCGCACACACCCAGCGTGAGTGACAAATGGAAGCAGAAATGTCGGTGAGCAAGCGGCTGTAAGCGTGTTTGTCTACCAGTATGCCGGTAGTGCACTGTCAAAGAAATGTGGAGTCTAAACAGGTATAAGGTGCTGTAACCAGAGGTCAGCAGTGCTTAACACTGTGCAAACCCACGCACAACTGCTCCCACCTGTTGGAATGTGCCTTGCCCAGTCCGTATTCAAAGGCATCGGTCTGTCCGCAAACAAAGAACCACCCTATTCACATGTTGGTAGCAGTACCCTGCACACATAGCTCATGTGAATTAACAATAGACCATGGCATATGTACAGACAATAGACCACACACACACACCATGCAGCGAGGTCATCCAAAAGTATAGCAATGTACTGGCAGATATGTCCGGACCACTGGTGCATGCATGCCTGGCCATCCTGTGTTTCAGTGTGTGAGCATGCCCAGTATGACTGTTACGCATGTTGTCAACCGACATTACCGTCATACCGTCATGTGTGTGAGCATGCCAAGTATGGTCAACTGTATCGCATATGTTACATGTCCAGATAGTACTGTGTTGCTGAACCCTCCGTTCTACACAGACAGGTGTCATGCTGTGTCTGCAGGGTAGATAATGGTCATGTGGCATTGACAGTTGCTACATGTCTGCATAGCGTGGGGAGACATCCGACCACAACCACAGTCCTACACAGCACCGTGGGTGGTGCACATGACTCTCACATGTGTAGGTTGGATGGGGGGGGGGAGCACAGCTGACAGTTGTACACATCTGCCGCTACTGTACTGGTATGCCAGGTATTTCATGTCAGTGTGTGGACCTACCTAAATTGTTGGTTGGAGGGTTACCAGTGTATGTCAAATCCCAGCTCAGTGGTGTTGGACGTCCTAGCTTTCACAACCTACATCAAACTGCCTGGCCTGCTGTAGTCTGTGTGTGTCTTAGGGGGTTGGGGTCATTCATTGGGCATATCCATAGGCCATTGTATATCATTTGTCTGTATTGGTCCACACCTGTCCAGCTGCATGGAACATGTGTGGGCTGTACAGACACACATGATGGTCAGCCCATAATCTGCAGTGGGTTAGGACACCCTGTGTACTAATGGCTACCATTGTGACCCCCGTATGTGCCACTATGGATGTGTACTGTCTGCTGTCCTAACATTTGGCCACCACAGTCACTTGTATGCTCACATACATACCATAGCAATGGATAAATACACATTCTAATACATCTGCCAATTGTTAGGTCGATAGACATACCCTGGGGGTGTTCTGGGCTTGAGGATGGTGCTTTAGGGCTGCCTATGTTGGATGCACACAGTGCACCTCCTATACATGGCTGAGCACAGGTAGTGTCATGTTTGGCATCCATTGCAGGTCAGAGAGGGGAAATCCATGGGTACCTACTGTGTCAGTGCATATGCCTTGTGTTGCCTCTTTGCCAAGGACAGGTCATACTGTGCACGGCCTTTCGCAGACTGTGCCCTGCTCAGGTAGTTCCTTTGCCAAGTCACACTGTGCCTGTACAGGCCTTGGCAGTGGTGTTGGGCTGTGTGGCCCTGTCCCATGCTGTTCCTGCTGCACCTGTTACTGCAGGATAAGATTGTGTAGCATAGCAAATACCATAACAACTTTTGTGCATATAGCTAGTGAATACTGCAGGGCTCCACCAGATGTGTCTGGATACCAGAACCGTGAACTGAGCATCCCAAACACATGCACAATTATATGTCTTGCCTGTGCATCCGCCTCATTATGGTGTGAGTGTTCAGATTTGTGTGCATTGCTGATGGGTGTAATCAGCCATGACACCAGTGTTTACCCAGCATCCCCCGCTAGGAGACTGTAGGGTATGTCCATATTGGCAATGGTGTGGTACAGCTGTGTCAGAAGCCATATATCGGAATCATCATAGCTTCCAGGGCAGACAGCACACACATTCAATCTCATACCCTGGCCATTGCATATGGCCTAGCTGTTGGAGGGTATGCCCCTTCAGTGACTGTAGGCCCTACCCTGCTCACTGAGTGGTGCTTCCATGTATATGTGTGTGCAGGCTATAGCACCCAGTACCCCAGGGTAGTCATCCATGTGGTTGAACTGATGCATATTGCTGGTCTACTAATCACATGTTTTGAGAACATGTACGTGCTCACTAGCATGTGTTGACATGGCGTCTGTGAACTGGTGCAATATTCTGGATGCAGATGCCTGTGAGATACCCATGATATCCCCAGTTGTGCTGTGTGAGGTACCTGTGGTTAGTGCACCTAGGCCAACACATACTGTAGTATCTACTGTGATGGGTTTCCCTCGGCCTGTTTGATGTGTCAGGTGTGGCAGGCACAGGTCAACAAGCCGCTGTATGAGGTCACTGTCCACCCCATAGTGCTCCACCATCCCCAGCTCATGTAGTCCCTGGTAAGTCACCCTGGGTGTATAAAGTCTTATGTCACCCCAGTAAGGGTTGTTCGGCAGCATACACATCCTCACTGCCCTCAGCCTCCTGCACATGTTGGTTTATGTTGCCTGCTGCAGCCCTTCTCATTTGGTTGGATTGTGTCATGACATGTCCCTGCAGGTATACACCAGTGGTGTAGAGTGCGGAAGAAACCTGTGTGTATGCTGCTTGCTCACATTACCATACTGTTCAGTTGCGGGCTGGCCATGTCATCTGCTGATTGTGCTGATCAACACTTGTTTGTGCAACCTGTACACCCTGACTACCCCACCACTGCTGTCGTCCCTCCCAATGTCACCAGGCAGGTACAGACACACCCCTAGCTTAGGCATGCTAAGGCAGGAGCACTCCCGAGGCACAGTTCTGCAATGTACGTACAGTATGCCTGACCCCCCCCCCTCCCATGCTGTCAACTATATTCGAGCCCTGCACCCGCCTAACTACACACATACACTCCAGGGACCTGCATCACACCCTGGGGATAAATGGGATACATTATTGGCAACCTCATCTGCATAGTATAGTCTTCTAATGAATAGTCATATGACCCATACCGAACCTCCAAATTAATAACCACTGCTCACTGTCACTCAGATCCGTACACAACTGGCAACAGGTGCCTTACTATCACCATATTCGCTGTTCCATGGTCTTCCCAGCAACAAAATAACCAGTGTCTACATCACTACAACCCATGACCCTGCACACTACAGACGATGTGCATTACCATTATGCCATGGCAGATGTACATACATCCCAGGTTATCACGTACAGATCATCCGGCACAAACATTCAATAGTGCTGATGTCCCCAGACATATATGTTCACATCTATGTCTATCTCTCTATATCTGCATATATCATATATATTATTTGTTTACATATATACATAGACATATATATGTATATATATATATATATATATATATATATATATATATATATATATATACACATACACACATATACATGTACACACATATGTGGATGTATATATATCACAACAGCGGACCACATGACAGCAAAGCATTAGACAGGAATGAAAAGAAAACTACATGTGTCACCTGCATCATGTAGTGTTGTTACTATCAAGGCACATGTGTTTTTTTTTTGCATCACATGGGTCAGACTGTATCAAGGGTAAGAGTAGGGCTGCTGACATTTACTCACCAGACCTATTGGTGAATGTATGTGTTGACAAGCCAGTGTCTTGGCAGAATATGCGGGCTGTGGACACTATATAGGTCAGCAACAAAACACACTGAACACACCCCGCAGCTAGCCACACACAGATACCAACACATACGGTATAATTGCCAAACACACATACCTGCTATGCCTTGGAATTGAGCACGTACCTGTCTAGTCTACCACACTACAGCATTACGCAGTAACAGAATGTGCTACTGAGTTTCAGCATCACCGCTCTTCCACAGGCATACTTCTAGGTGGATGATATCATCAACAAAGGCAAAGATGCCAAGAGGGACTGTATGGGGAATGAGCCGCCTTACTCTGTGTCCAGGCAGCTAGAAACACACACACACACACACACACACACACACACACACACACACACACACACACACACTTGGCAGGGCTGGGAGCTGAACACCCACCTAACTACCTTATCACACTACAGCATTACGCAGTTAGAGAACGCGCTACCGAGATTACTGGAACACAGCACTCCCAGAGGCATACTTCTAGGTGGATGACATCATCCGCAAAGGCAAAGACGCTGATAGGGAATGTATGGGGAGTGAGCCATCTAAAAGCATTACTCTGTCCCCAGGCAGCTGGAAACACATGCACACACACTTGGCAGGGCTGGAAGTCGAACATACACCTAACTACCTTATCACACTACAGCATTATGCAGTTACAGAACACCACACTACCTAGATTACTGGAACACAGCACTTCCACAGGTATACTTCTAGGTGGATGACATCATCTGCAAAGGCAAAGACGCCGATAGGGAATGTATTGGGAGTGAGCCTTTTATAAAAGCATTACTCTGTCCCCAGGCAGCTGGACACACACACACACACTTGGTAGGGCTGGGAGTTGAACATACACCTAACTACCTTATCACACTACAGCATTACGCAGTTACAGAATGCACAACCGAGATTACTGGAACACAGCACTCCCAGAGGCATACTTCTAGGTGGATGACATCATCCGCAGAGGCAAAGACGCTGATAGGGAATGTATGGGGAGTGAGCCTTCTAAAAGCATTACTCTGTCCCCAGGCAGCTGGAAACACACACACACACACACACACACACACACACACACTTGGCAGGGCTGGGAATCGAACACCCACCTAACTACCTTATCACACTACAGCATTACACAGTTACAGAACGCGCTACCGAGATTACTGGAACACAGCACTCCCAGAGGCATACTTCTAGGTGGATGACATCATCCACAAAGGCAAAGACACTGATAGGGAATGTATGGGGAGTGAGCCATCTAAAAGCATTACTCTGTCCCCAGGCAGTTGGAAACACACACACAGACACACACACACACTTGGCAGGGATGGGAGTCAAACATACACCTAACTACCTTATCACACTACAGCATTACACAGTTACAGAACGCGCTACCGAGATTAGTAGAACACAGCACTCCCAGAGGCATACTTCTAGGTGGATGACATCATCCGCAAAGACAAAGATGCCAATAGGGAATGTATAGAGAGTGAGCAGTCTAAAAGCATATTACTGTCTCAAGGTAGACGTAGACAAACACACAGCAGTGGTGTGAGCGGGACAACTGACTATCTATGGAGCACTATTACAACACTACATAGATACGAGAAGCGCCACAGACAGTACACCCTTCAAGACAGTCAACCAGTGTTTTCAATATAGGAATCCATCCTGACGTGGGGTATGGACATCTGTTGCCTGGATGACCACCATCGCTATACAGGATTTCAATGGCCATGCCCATACACAGAGGCACATAAAAGACACAAGGTGTCACTGGGCATGCTCACACACTTTGTATCACATGTCCATTTGGAATGTACTGTGTGTCCATCTACACAACAGCGTACTGGACATGCTCACACACTTAGTAGTAGCAAAGGTCTGTCTTGCATGCACACAGATTCTAAACATGGAAGGGCACAGTTTGGAATGTACTGTGTGTCCATCTACACAATGGCATTCTGGGCATGCTCACACAGTAGTGGTGAAGGGCTCTCTTGCATGCACACAGATTCTAAATACGGAAGGGCACAGTTTGGTGTTACTGTCCCCATGTACATGAAGGCCACTCACATGTACTGACCAGTACACACTCAAGAGCCATCACAGATGTCTCAGGTGCAGATCACAGTGGTAAATGCCACATTTTACTATGTAGCCCTCATATATCACCATGTCCTTGGACCAGCAACACACATCCATACATTAGTACAACACCATGTGACTCATGACCAGTGGACTGTACATAGGTCTACAGCAACTGTGCAGACTACACATGTACTGACAGGGTTCCATCATGTGTTATGCAATGCAATGATACCACTGTTCATAACCAGGTCAGCTCTACACATAACAGGGGCCCTGGGTCTTACACAGCTGTAACAGATGACTGTCGCTGTACACCAAAGAACACTCATGTTTGTATATGACATACACGTAATCGCAGTGGATATGTACATGGCCCACACACACACAACACATATGTACATAGCATAGCTTTTGCTGTCCTCCGTGCAGACAAGTGGCTACAGCAATCACACTCATGCACATGGAAGGTAGGTCCATGGCTGTTGAATGCTAACAGTACATAAGGTAGCAATGTTGACCGAGGTAACATTCCCTCTGTACTAGTTACCCATGACAACCATCATATCATACAACAATCCATGTGTTATGTATGTCATCACACATGTCCACCAATTGCAATGCATACAAACATGGCTACATGACAGGAATGTAGGACCAACACACATGTACATGTAATGGTGTGCATGCAGCTACCATGCATGTGCAGTAGCTGATGTATGTCATTCATCTGTGCCTAACTACAACATGCAGTTGCAATGCAGCCCCATCACTGACACCTGTATATGATGAAATACTGACAGTACGGTAGGATGTACATCACGTATGGATGGATGTGTGTACATAAAGTGGTGATCCACCTTTGCAAATGGATGTTTGCTGAAGACAGCTCACAGGTGTGACACAAGCCTTCCTACCATTACATGTGCAAACAGTATGCTATGTTACTGTTACTTGAAGGTGAAGACATACAACCTACACAGCAGTCATGGTGTTACTGACTGTAAATCACTTGATACCTGTAACACTTACATCCTCCCATGTGCATATAGCAGCATAATTGCCGAAGGTAGCGTTGGTACACATAATGCAGCCAATACTGCTTCATGTCTGTCAGACGTATAATCATATAGCAGGTGTATGATTCACAGTACTGCCATGTGTGTTTGCTTGTGTGACCATATATGCCACGTATGGTGGGGAATAAATCCCAATTGTTACATACCCCTGTACACTGTTGTAGAGATCTGTACATACTGCAGTGTAGAAAGCATGACGTAGGCAGGGGTGGTGTGTGTATCACACACGTCAGCTATCTGTATGTGAATGACATTTGTGGACTCCACAGTGTGTGTGTGTATATGTATGTATGGCTGTCTGGTGCATGGAGTGAGGGTGTATGCTACCATACAGAACAGACAGGATCCCTAACCCCTCATGGTGATGCAGTCTACTACCCTGTTGATGCCATCGGTCTCAGCCTTACTGGCTACCTGTACATGTTCATTCTCTGTGTCGCATCGTGTGGATGCACCATACTGTGAGGGTGATTACCACATAGGCAAGGGGGCCTCACCTCAACACTATCGAGTGTGCGTTATAGTGTTGACCCCATGAGTGTGGGCATGTTACTGTGTGTTTCTGTGTATGTCTGTGTGTGTTCTCATCCTGTGATGTGACAGTGTATTACTGTTACACAGTGAGGCCTCATGCTATCAAGTAGCCTCTAACGTTATCATCGGCCAGACCGCTGTGTAAATCCCCCACACCATGTCACCATACCTGTGATGTGACCTGGTATGGATGTCACATCTCTAGCCACTGTAGCCTATTAAACAGCCCACATGCTTCTGGATCAGTAGATGTGTGGACATCTGTGGAATGGTAGCCTTTCTAACAGTGAGGTTGAGGCTATGTATAGCATGCTGGTATTGCCATACATGCCTGTGAGTACTCCACATTTACACATGTGAAACTGCAAACACTGCTACTTATTGGCACATGCAAGTAGACCTTAAGGAGGGAAGCAGGGCATCATTGCCATCATGCTGTTACTGTTGTTACGAAGACACATACTGTGAACATACAACAATGCACTCCAACTGCAAACACTGTAAGTTAATGGCACATGCAATTAGACCTTAAGGAGGGAAGCAGGGCATAATTACAGCATGCTGTTACCGTTGTTACTAAGACACATACTGTGAACATATAACAATGCATTATAAACCTGTACTACATGTTATGTCTGGTGCGTGTCAAAAGTACACAACTAATGTAATATATACTTATCTCACTATTCTGTTCACCCTGTGCATCAGACCATATAAGCATGTCTCTGCACCGATGGTGTAGATGACAGGGATGCAGCACAGGCATCATCATATGCACAGGGTGATAATGTTTGCCAGGGGCATAGGCTGCACCAGTGGATGACATCATGTGTGTGGGTAAGGGCCGGTGATCTGATTGGACATGTGTGGTCATTATACATGTGGGTGTTGCGGTACCCTACAGATGTTTCTGCTGTGTGTGTGTATGTGTGCACACAGTTCTGCCTTTTGTCAGGCCTACACAGGGGTATTATTGACAGTTCCAGATTGTACAGACCAGGATGTACAGCTCACTGTGTCCGGCCATGGCCACGTGACCTGTGCCTGCCAGGGGTTGCATGGGCGCTATCAGGTGGAGGTACAGATTGGCTACTGTCCGATGACACATGCCCACTGGAACTGTGTCCCCACTGGGAACATCCAGGGTCATGTCCATGTGGCCTGCTGTGTCCTGGTGTGGACAGCACAGCACCAGCTGCACTGCTACTGCTACTGGCACTATGGGAGTGGGCATGTGAGGTGGCTCATTCATGTTGACCTGCACTAGGTGGTGTAGCTGGCCTAGGTCCACGTGCCCTATGCCTCACTCCTACCAGATGTTCCAGCACAGACAGCTCACGCTCGTGGATTGCCATGCCACGGTCAAGGATTCCAACCATGTCACCCAATCACCTGTCCAGAACATCAGCAATCTGCTGTTGAGCATTTGCCAATGCCTGGATGTTGTCATTTAGAGTACGGATAGCAGCCCTCTGAAGCCTCTGCCCTTCTCTGTTCTGCCATTCAGCACATGCCTGTACCGCCATTACAGTCTGGAACATGTGTCCGGTGACACCAGCTGCTGCTCTCTGTCCTGCAGGTGCATGTCTGGCCAGAGGTCCTCCTATGAGCAGCACTGGCCACATGCCTGTGTGGCACATCTGCAGTCATTACACTGACACCATGGTGTGGAGACACACCTTCTGTAGCCACCACACATTCCTGTTCCAAGCTAACACACACTGACTGTCCTTCCTCTATGGCTTGTGATGGGGTATGTGTTGGCATGAGAACTGTGTGTGGGGAAGAGGGGGACATAGCTGGGATGGCAAACATTGGCACAGATTCAACCCCTGACAACCCTGCCTGTACCTCATGCATATGTTCCTCACTGCTAGTATCTGTGGGGACACTAACATCTGATGGACTGCAGGAGGGTGACACCCCTACATCACCTGTGAATGCAAAGAAAGACTCAACATTACAATAGACACACACAGACACACAGACACACACAGAAGCACAGATGCACAGACACAGACACACAGACACACCATGCATGTGATTTGACAGACGACATGCAGCATGCATGTGATACAGCAGACGGCATGCAGCTCAGACATTAACAGTGGTAGTTAGCATACCTCCCTGGGTTGCACACAACAGCAAGCAGGTGTCATATCAGTAGCCATGCAGTTCACACAATCATGGTAGTAAGCATGCATCCCTGTGATACACCATGTGGACCAGCACAGGTTAACAGTACACATGGCTGAAGTGACCTTGACATGTAATCTGCTGATGTGTGCATTGACATGCATACATGTCTGACACAATGGTGTCCTGACACATGTATAGCATTGTAATGGGTATCACATTGCAGTGTTGTCTGTATGCCCTACAGATAGAATGCACTTTTAGCAAATGTGCATGAGCATTGAAGGGTAGTGTGAGGTGTCTACATTGCTATACAGTGTGAAGTACAGACACTGTGCCATTGCATGGCATCATGAGGCATCTATATTGCTATACAGTGTGTAATACACACAGTGCATAGCCATAACTGCGTGCATACACATTACATAACTTTGGATTGTGACCCACGTCGCTGAGGTGTATACACACCAAACCATGCTGCGTCATGTGACAGGTCACTGGAAGACCTACGGATGACACCCCTGCACAACTACTACAAAGTCTTAGCTGCCTGGCAACCATGTCCACACATAGCAGACTTGTCAATACACCATGTCCCACATGACATTAATGTACCACACACATGAGGTGCATGGCTGACAGTGATGTTCTACAGCAGCAAGGGAAATGTGCGGTATCTGTGGCCTGATGTGGTGTCAATGTCTGTGGAAGCTGTACATGTGACTACTGTCATGCTATGACACAGTTGTGATGTTCAACACATCTTATATGGCCAAATTAAGTGACACCTCCACTAGCTGTGCACAGGCTTTTAGGATGTCCAGTGTTCCACATCAACTATATAATCAGTCAACTAAGGCTATAGTTGGACCATGTGTGGACAATGTGCAACAGGGTGTATACAGATCACATCTACTGTGTGGCTACATGTCTCTGGCCATCCTCCATGGCCATGTGTGAACATGTGTTGGCCAAATGTTTGTGATGGCCATCTATCTCACATGTCTGTGTTGTCCCATATGACATACACCCATAGATGTCAGATATGTCACTGTCCACAGGGCTATGCAGACAATGGGTTGTATGTTTGGTATGTGGGGTATGTATTATGGGATAGTGAGACAATATTGCAGCCAGAACACTACATGTCTGGGACATGTCAGATGGCACATCACAATGTGTGCACCCATTGCAGAGGCATATTACACAATAGTGACTCCTGTGGGCTGCCCATATCCCAGCTCACTGTGTGGTACTGTTTGCATACCACACATGTGTTGTTCCAATGTATAGTACATATGTCTACATTGAACACCTCCACCGTTGTATGCACAGTTGTCCACACATCTAGCAATGACAGATAATGTGGTTTCTTGTCAGTGTTTCATTTAGTTTGTATATGTTGCACATGGGTAGCCAGTGTGAATGATGACAGATGTGACCTGTATATCATGACTGGACCATACATTATGTGTACATGTGTTAACTGGCCACATGGTGAATAGATATAAGCATTAACATGCCTGATACTGATAACTGTCTCACCTGCAACGGACTGATGTCTGTGCGGCATGCCAGAGGTACCTGTATAGGGGTGACACAGCAGTTTGAACATTATCCATGACTGTATGACAGCCACAGGGTGCACTGTGCATGTTAACACATTCGCCTGTACAATAGCATATAGTATGCACATGTGTGCATACACAGGGTAGCATACTGTAGTATGCGGCATGTGTGTAAACATACCTTGCATATAATGTTGCATTACATATTGTACAGTGACACATGCAACTAAATGGGATATAATAGTCATATGTGCAGTAGTGACTTACCAGGCAATTCCAGGCTCATTGGTTGGGAGACACCCACCTCCATGATGGCAGCTAGTGTTTGTGGATGCTGTTCTGAGGGTGTCCCCAGGCTGGCCAGTAGCTCCTCGGTAGGTGTGAGTGGGGGCTGGGTTGGTGGACCACCACCTATTCCACCTTGTTCCCTGGCGATTGCATTGGTACGCTGTTTCACATGTCATATCAGGTCCGTGCAGTGTCTGCGCACCTGCTGGTAGGTGCGGTTATGGCCACCCACATTATTAACCCTCCTGCGAAGGTCCTGCCACAGGTCGTCACGCTGCTGGGCATGCTGTGGCACATGGCTGAACAACACCTCATAGTTCTCATGGAGGTACGGGATGAGGGCATCATCCTCCAGGTGGCTATATGCTGGCAGGTGTGAATGAGGCATTATCTGGAAGACATAATGATGGAGACAGGTCACAATATCACAGAGATGTACAGAGATACAGTTGCACATACATTTGTATTAAATCTAGTACATCTGAACAGTTATCTTTGCAAATCATCGTGACACTGACATGACTGTCATGTTTGTGTCACACGCATGTAACACCCGTTATGCATTGGATATCATCACCATATATGTGTGTCACCTCATTACATTGTTCATACTCCATGTCAATGCTGTCTTGATGGGGGCATGTCTGTTTGCCTGTACTGGTGTTCTTACCTATCAGCACATGCCTGGATGTGTCCACAGTAATGCTGTTGACCTTGATGCTGTGTATATGTCACATATCAACACATACACTGCCTTAATGGACATGAGCAGTGACAATGCACACATACGCACTGAAACCTTTACATGCATGTGTTTTGCTATATACATCTACACGGCACTGTACAGCAATTCAACATCCTGCCACGTATCGCCTGTGTTGCACATGTGATAGACGTGGGACAATGGCTAGCCAGACATCATTTGCAGGGATGGTTATAAACTATAGCATGTACAGGCAAGGTTTTCCAGCTGTATCTGACATCCATTTTGCCACTGCGAGGTGCATTAGTGCCACATTACTGATCCAGACAGTTAATAATACATCTACCATGCGGTCATCGCACCATGTATGACAGAGATGACATGTGCAGCTTTGATGGACAGGGTTGCATGGTATGGCAGGAGTATGTAACATGTATGGCACAGGGATCTGTCCAGCATGTGGCAATCCTTGTAGTAGGACGGTGGCTGTCCATGACGTATGTCTTTCAGATCAAGATATGTACGTGCAGCATGTCCAACATCACAGTGTAGCACATGTCTTTATGCAAGGTAGCCAGCATGCTGCATAGTGGAGGTGAGGATTGTGAAGGCTGGTATTGCCCATCCACGCATGGCCAATACCCCTTAAAGGTGATATGTGATCCAATATTGGTCACCCGAGTGATGAGTATGCCTGTCCAATGATCTCCATGCTCATGGATGGCACCCTGTCATGACATGGGTGCCTCATATGACTACCTAATAGGCCTGGAGATGTCACCAACTCAGGGAGGTGAACTGCACAGCACCATCCCTTACACAGTGTCCATAATGTTGACCGCTGCCTAGGTGGTAGTTAATGGGTACAGGGTTATTCACCTAGCGGTGACAATGCTATTATCAGCTGTCAGATTGTGCACACATGTCAAACACCTTACCCACAAAGCCCATTCTGTATGTTGTTCACAACACTGAGACAGCTATTGCTCCTAGGTCATGGCCATTCACATCCTTACATACACAGATGCCTCCCATTTGTCTGTGTGGTATGGGCTACAATGAGGGGGCAGTACAAAACATTAACCCTGTTTTACTGTAGCTGCCACTGGTGTGATATGCACATGTCACTCAGACACCTTTTGTAGTGTTGCTTCTGTCAACAGGCCACTGGTAGAACACTCCTGTGACATACGAAGGTACATCTAGTATACTCAGTGTAGCTGGAACATGGTATGGGTGATGATGTCCTATGACCTGTCACAGGTATGCTATGCAGTGTGAAATCATCCGTACTGTCATCTACTTCTGTACTCTACATTGATAAAGGTTCATAGACATGCAGAACATACTCAGCAGGGTAATAGTGCAGTGCCTCCAATTATGACTGTCATCTCCACTTGTGGGTTGCAGTTGGTTGATATTATCCAACACCCTATCTGTACTGCATATTCATGCTCAGCACTTGTTCAGATCATGTAAGCACTTCATGAGCTACTAATTACTATAGCTCCCATTCCAACTCATTTCTTACAAGTACACTGTCTGTCCTTACATTTCCAGCTTGCTTACAGTACAACAGCTGTTGTACACATGTAACTCACATATCTTGTGAGACATGGTTGAATATACAGGCATGTCCAAGTGTCACTTACCAGTGCTATTGCCTGTCTATATGATGAATATGGCAAACATGTGGCAATAGAGCAATTGTCTCATGTACACAGTCAATGCTCACCTCCCAACATACAACACTACAGCCTGTGGGAGATGCACATATGTAGCCATGCTGGGGGTAATGCTCTCACCAACACAGACTGAACCTAACATTCATGCGGGGACGTTTAACATTTGCAACACACCCCACTCATCACATAGTCTCACTAGATCTCCACCACTACAGGCCACACATAGTATGAGTTCGACATTTGCAGAACCTCTCCATACTCTGTGTAGGCACCAGAGGCAGCCCCTATCACCAAACACAACAATAATTACTTATAGCCCACAGACTCATGTGTGCCCATGAACTACAGCCAATAGGGTGTTATAACATACTCAATACACCGGTCATAGGTGACTCTGTAGGCGGTCACACTGATATGCCAGGGATCACTGCAGTGACTGTACTGTACAGAGGTGTAGGTAACACATAGCTCTGCTATTCACAGACAGGACACTACCCTAGAGAAGTGCCGCCGGTGTAAACACTGTAGTTGGGCTTACACATAGACTTGCTAGACAAGATAGTACCTCACTATGAACCTGTGAAGCTATTACATGTCCTTTGTGCATGGTTAATTGAGTAGCTCTTCCATTTCAATTAGCTATCATGCTGTTACAGTGTCCCATGACTACAAGCCGTATGTATCCTGTTATTGTGTACTGTACATGCCAATAGACAATACCTTTTGTTTGCATGATATAACAGTTATGCTTTGTAGAATATCTGATATATCTATCTACAGTACTGTACATTACACATATTTTACACATTATCCCATAATGCAAAGCATACTTGCACAGCAGGACCACCTTAGGCATGTTATTGTTGTCGTTATATGCCCATACACATGCCTACTGTGACAGTATATCAACATATACTATCCCCTGCTATGGCACGTACTTGTTGGACATACCCTACCACTGATGGTGGGTGGTGTGGAATTGTTCTGTTTAAAGCCCTCATGTAACATCCCTTGTGGTGTATGTGATGTTTACCTTGTGGCCCACAGCAAGACACACAATTTCTACAAGTGTTACTATGCTCATCAAGACATCACTACATAATACCTTTTCCCACTTTATGCATTGCGTACACTTTTAATTAATACAAAACAGGCTCTACATACACTAACATACTGAGTGTTCTACATACCTTGTTAGCGTTCCGAAACTTAGTAAATATCTCTCTTACACCTTTACTGTTTAAACGGTTCTATGGTATGAGCATACAGTTTGAATGTATGGCAAGTCATCCTTATATACTTTGATACCTGTAACATGTGGTTTCCTGCCACCAATTGGTGTTCCTGAGTAAATTATTACATGCAAATCAGCTGTGAGCTACTCCATTCACCAATTACATGGCAACAGTGGGGTACAATTCAATTCTCCACTTGGGTGTCGCCCTTTTGCCCTACCTTCAGGGAGACGGCCTGTATGTGTTTTGTTGTGAGGAATTGCAACTGCTATTTGTAGAGACACGGATATTTTGAATTCATGTCCCCCGTGGATTGTGTGTGATGTCTAGAGTATGTGGTTCTACATGTGAGTGTACCTGTCATCTCAATCATCTGATAAGGGACTATTACAAACAAAACCTGTAACATAACCGTCTGTTCCATTATACAACAGCTACGATTTCACATGGTGCCTTTACAAATGTGTCTCTCACAAGGTATGTTAATGCTTCTGCAGATGTAATTGAGTGAGTGGATGTTTGTGATGTTATTACAGTCTGTATTGCAAGTTTCGGGTTTGGGGGAGATGTAGGTGGGTGTACATAGCATAAACAGGTTTGTGGGGACTGCATTTCCTAATTGAAGACCTATCAGTTTGTAGACTGAACAATACAGTGATATGTAAAGGAATGTTACTAAATGACAGCTGTAGTGGGACATTTGTAGGACACACATCAGTGTTTACAGACCGACACATACCCACGGTCAGTACACATGATCGAACATACTTTTATCCTGAATACATACTTATTCTTGTAGCACTTTAGCTACCTATCATGTTTCATGAATCATTTACGTTTTGTAGATACAGGCATAACTATTTAATGCAACTATTACATAACATATGGGACATAATTATGTCCTACAATCTCGGACATTTGCCCTTTTTAATATTTTTTGTCAGGACACAACTGTCCAGGGAGGGGCTGTCCCTCTTAAAGTGGGACAGGTGGTAACCGTATGCCTACGGCCAGCAATAACCACACCTATCGTAATGATCTACCTCCGAGTTAGCACTAACAGACACATGATGCAAATGCACACACACACATTACAGTCCCACGGAAATGCACATGGCACCCTCAACACACTCATACACAGACTACAGCAATCACAAACACATTTGAACACAGTACCTACGTGGACCGCAACATCGGCAGCGATAACTAAATGTCCCTTAATATCATGATAATATTACACACGGTTCCAGTGTTCTAGTACTGTGTTCTTTCGGTCTTTAAGCCTTGTGATTAGGCATGTCGGTATGTGACACATTCCATAGTTGGCAGTATCCTATTTATTTCTACTTCCTTGGTTGCGTACATGTCATTGACCTATCTATATATTTACAGATATAGGTGAATCCGTATATATCAACATATATCTCTCTATCACCCTTTTTATCTCTATTATATATATATGTGTGTGTGTGTGTGTGTGTGTGTGTGTGTGTGTGTGTGTGTGTGTGTGTGTGTGTGTGTGTATATATATATATATATATATATATATATATATATATATATATATATATATATATATATATGAGAGAGAGTGAGAGGGAGAATACACCTTTCATTGTGTACATGTCGGTGTATACTGTTTCCTGGATTCCGCACGTTTGTGTTTTAACCTGTCACCTGCCGTTAGTACATCTTTGGTAGGTGATTGTGTACATGATTGTGTGTTCTACTCCTGGCAGTGGTCGTTTTACCATTCAGAGCAGGCACTATTAGTACAGGGGTGAATAATGCTAGCTTCACCTGTTCTGGACATCATTGACCGTGATCTGCACGATATTCAGAGAAGCTTAGCCCTGTTTCGCGCATATCCGTATAGTCATGTTTAAACGATGCTTACCAGCACTGGGCAACGCATATTCCTGCTAACATGTGCTAAACCTGATCTGATGACCTGCATCCAACATCCATTATTCGTGCCTTCAGGATTACGTAACATCACTTGCAGGACGTGGAACCGGGAACATGCAGGACAGTCAGTGCATTTACCACTTGGGCATCTGGGATTTGTACACGTGTTATGGCATTTTGTATGTGGACTGTACTATGGCTGTTACTCCATAATGCAATCAAATGGGTAACTCAGTTAGTTTACATATGGATGAGACCTATTAATGGTATGTCCAAGTGATGTTTAATGGATGTGCTCCAGCATTGGGAATGTATGTCACAGTAAGCCACACACTATAATGTGCTACACCTTCACACAACCATAGGTGGAGCATGCTGAGGTGACAGATACCTGTCATGGGTACACCCCATGCTTTGCCACTACATCCATGATTACATTATATGGAGCCCCTCATTAACACACCAGGGAATCCATGCAGAGTGTGTGGGGAACAGTGATTACACACATGGATCCTGCAATTGGCTGTGCTCCACTGAGGGACAGTTGGTTACTCGATGTGGTGGTGAAAGCAGGCACTGTTTGCCTCGATTGATGAATGGCCACTGACAATCGGGCTTGTAACTACCGATGTACCTAGGAACCTATACATACAGTACTAACATATGCTGAAAGGTGCGTGCACTGTTCAGGTGTTGACATTCCTTGTTCCAATAGCTGTTGTGTGTGCAATGGTTGAGGGCTACCTATGTAGGATTCACACAGTAGGCCACCTATACATTACAATTTACAGGTGGTCATGTGTGTGTGCCATCCATTTTACTGTGTGTGCAGGTGGAGAGGTGTGTCAGTCCATAGGGGCCTACACTGTCAGAGTATGTGCTATACATTCCCTCTTTGCCAAGGCGTAGGCATATTGGGCATGCCTCTGTCTGCCTACTGGGGCTGGCACAGGGTGTTCATGGTCTGAATCCCTCTGTGCCTGTGATGGCGTTGGCAATTGCGGTGGGCTGTGAGAGCCTTCACCATTATGTCCCTGCTGCAGCTGTTTCCGCAGGATCATATTATGTAGCATGGCACATACTATGAAGATGTGGGCACACATGCCTGGAGGGTACTGCAAGGCTCCACCAGATATGTCCAAGCAACAGAACAATGATTTCAGCATCCCAAACACACGCTCTATGATGATTCTAGTTTGTGCGTGTGCCTCATTATGGCGTTCTTGCATGGGTGTGTGTGCATTTCTGATGGGAGTCATCATCCACGGCTCCAGTGCATAGCCAGCATCCCCCACAAGGTGGCCGTGTGGGATGTCCCCCCTGACAAATACCTGATACAGCTTTGAGGCATGCCAGATGTGGGAGTCATGATAGCTTCCAGGGCTGCCAGCATACACATCCATGATAATTCCCTGGGCATTGCACACGACCTGGCAGTTGATGGAATGGTATCCCTTGCAGTTTATGTAGCGCCTACCATGCTCATCGGGTGGAGACTTGATATGTATGTGCGTGCATTCTATCGCACCCAGTACCTCCAGGTAGTGTGCCACATGGTGGAAGAGACGCATATTGCTGGCCAACTCCTCCTGAGTTTGGGGGAAGTATATATGCTCATTGGCATGTGGTAACATGGCATCCAGGAACTGGTGTAGTACCCTGGATGCTGATGCCAGTGAGATCCCCATTATATCTCCAGTTGGCCTTTGAAAGGTACCTGTGGCTAGTATTCACAAGCTTACACATACCTTCATGTCCACTGGGATGGGTTCCTCTCTGTTGTTTCTGGATCTCAGGCGTAGCCGGCACAGCTCAACTATTTGCTGTAAGATGTTCCTGTCCACCCTGTAATGCTCTACTATCTCCAGATCATGTAGCCTCTGGTAGGTTACCCTTGGTCTGAACACTCTTCTCCTCCTCTGGGGGCTGCGGTGGTTGTCAGCATCATCCTCCACAACACCTTCAGTCTCTAACACATGGTGATGAATCACAGCTATGGCAGTTCCCAACATGTACATTGTAAAAGTCCCCCGTCTGTTTACACAGATGGTGCAGTGTTTGGGAATACACAGGTGTGTGTGAGGTGCTTTCACACTTTATACTATTGTGCTGTGAACGCTGATGATGTCATAGCATGTGTATGTATGATCGTAGCTACAGGGTATCTTATGTGTTTTACGACAGGTACTGCTATTGTGATGCCTTTGGTGTTGAATTACATTTGGCTGCCGTGGATTACCTCTTGCCCTTCCCTTTACATTTCTTAATGTTTCACCTCCCATTTTCTGGCATGCATCCAGCAGCCTGCTTTCATTTGTACTTTCCTAAACCTGGCTTATCTTGCGTAATGTGTACTATGGCCGGTCTACTGCAGGTTTGCTTTGCTCTGCTATGACAGTTCTCTTTTCTATGCAATCCGACACCTCCCCTATCCTGTTTTGCAGGTTTCTGCGAGCAGACTTGTCAGCTGCCGTCAATTGCCCACTGTGAGTTAATAGGTGTTATTTGCTCAGTTGTACTCCAATTACCCTACTGTGGCATTTCCATATTTTCTTCCCCTAACCTTCCTGTTTGAGCTATGGTGTGCAGAGCGTGCGTCTGCTTACTGGGTTTCGGGCACGTTTTCATCCCCGTACACATGCACTTTCGGGCACCATATGTGCTTTCAGCTAAACTATGCTATACCTGCATCCCCACCCCTGTTCTGCGGCTTTGCTTAGTAACGGCCAGGCCGGATTTTCATTGCTCCAATGTGCTTACAGCTACGGTGGCACACCCCACTGCTGATGTCATGTATACCTCTAAACCACTCTTCGGTGTTGTAATGCTGCACCGTATGGTACATCCTTAATCCGGCAGAACATTTGCGATTCACTATTACTTGCCTCATTTGCATGGCATTGACTACTAATTCCTAGTTACCGTGACGAACACTGTCACAGACCCTTAGCAACCCTTGCTTCTTGGTTGTGGTGTACCATGCATACCATTGAGTATTATGGTGAAATCATGGTTTGCATTACATTGCGATTTTATGACATTTGTATATATTTTCTTTGTGTTCCTGTTTGCGCACACATGCCCTGCGGTTGTACTTTGCGTTGCTGTGGACATGACATTAAATGTTTTTTAGAAGTTGTGCATCTTTTCTTATGCCATTGGCTGTATATTTAGCCATTGGCATATGTTAACTTTGTAATACATGAGTCTGGTCCACTTTCATAGCTCCGATGTTCTGTCTGGAAAAATGTAAACCATTTTATTTGGTTTACATTTCTGTGGGCTTATGCTACGCCTGCACCACTTCATGAATCGCTATGTACCTTCATTTGTATGGTGCGGCACTGTGCATGGGGTGATTAGCATACCTAAGCCGAGGGCTGCACAGATCTGGTGTACACTGGTAGTGCACGTGGAATTTGATCGTACCTGCATCGCTTGGCAGCCATATTTGGCGTTATACCGCCTACGCCTGCGCCTGGCGCAAGCTTCATGAATCCTGGGGTGTATATATATATATATATATATATATATATATATATATATATATATATATATATATATATATGTATAAATCTAAGATGTTTGCTCAAATGAGCAAATGTCTGAATCCATAATAACCAAACACACCTTAACGTAAAGTGCTTTTATCGAAAAAGCACTTTCGTTAAGTGTGTTTAAAAAAAAACAAAAAAAACTACATTAACATTTTAGCAGGGGGAGGGGGCTTCAACCCCCTGCACCCCCCATGTGGGGGCTGTGCCCCCCTCCCCCTGCTAAAATGTTAATGTAGTTTTTTTTGTTTTTTTTAAACACAACCTAAAGTGCTGCTTTTCCGACAAAGCACTTACTTAGCGTGTTTTTATTATGGATTCAGACATTTGCTCATTTGGGCAAACATCTTAGATTTATATATATATATATATATATATATATATATATATATATATATATACACACCTCTACTTTAATATTCTCCGAGACCACACTACAATGGGGAAAAGGGAAATTTCCCTTACCCGCACTGTAGTACAGCCTCGGCAACAGGCCTACTTACGAGAAAGTGCTTCTTTGGTGAAAAGAACTTTCACGTAAGTATGCCCGGCCGTTTGGGTTTCAGTCATTTGCTCATTCGAGCAATTTATATATATATATATATATATATATATATATATATATATATATATATTTATATGTGTGTATATTTATTTATATATATATATATATATATATATATACATATATGTATGTGTATATATATATATATATATATATATATATATATATATATATATATATATACACATATATGTATGTATGTATGTATATATATATATATATATATATATATATATATATATATATAGATATATATATATGTATATATACACATATGGATCTACTTCACGACTGAAAACTCAAAATACTGAAATTCGTTTTACTAAGATCACAATGCCTAATTTTCAAAATACTTAAAACTCATTTGACTGAGTCTCACTATACTGAAAGCTTACAATGCTGAATTTCAAAATACTGAATTTTAAGCCATAGACATGCACACTTACAGCACTTATGGCTAACTTTTCCCAAAACATAAAAACTACTTACTTACCCTCTTAACAGAAACCGGATGATATAAAACCAAACTAGGTGGCAGAGGCTGCATCTCCCCTCCGTAACTATATATACTAACTCCAGGATTGCACTACAGTGAGGAAAAAGCATATACTGTTTACTTACCTTACAGTACTGTATAAACTGCCACTACTGCCAGACGTGTACAAGACATCTGCCATATCACTTTAGACACTTCCTATAAAAATGTAAAGAGACATACACACATTTTGAAACACTACAACACTACTTTCTACACTACTATCAGTATTCTGACAGTTGGCACTTTAAGTTACAGTAATTTTTTTTTTTATCACAAGCAAGTCAGATTTGCAGTGAATCAAAGCTGTAGGTGTTAATAGTCCCCAGGATTCATAAATGGTTATTTTCCATGCAAGACCAGTGTAGCCACTCCTGCAAGGAATATAGCCACTGAGCGATCCAGGAACGTGCCATACTGACGTGCACGAGTGAGCTGACACTGTTTCCGCCTCAACTCAGTGCTGGTAAAAACCATGCAAATGAGGTAAAATAGTGATCTAGGAAAGAGGTAGGCAGTGTAAGCTGCAGAAATGTATTAATTTCTGCAAAAATGAAAACAGAGCCATGATAGCTCCAATAAAAGCTTGGACCCTAACCTTTAGGCATACCAATGGCCAAATATTCAGCCATTGGCATGTTAAACTGTTTAAACTGTGAAAAAATAAAAGTTTATTACTATTCGGCCAATCTCGACTGTTTAAGTATAGGGAAATGCCGCACAAACGGGATGGTGGGGAAAATTAAAAAAAATAATAAAAAAGGTCCATTTTAGGGGAAAATGCATTTTGCCATTATAGTCAATGGCAAGCAGAATCAAAACAATGGCAGGAAACATTGGTTGCTAAGGGGGGTGGCTCTTGTGTAGTGCAGTAACTATGGATTAGGGCAGTGGGGTATGTTAATGAGGGGACTTAATTTTCTAAATGTCACACTGCACCTAACCGTGTAGGTGCTCTAACACTATCGTGTAGACAGGATGAGCAACTAACATGAAAAGTGGGTGTGTCATGCTTGCTGTAAGCACATTGGAGCTCCATTGGCCGAGTTTGTGCTTAGCTAAGCACAGCTAAGCGAAGGTGTGTGTCTAAGACTGTATACACTTATTGCATGAACTGAGGAGCATGTTCGCACCAAGGAGAGGGTTATTTCCTGCTGTTTACACTAGCTAAATGGGTCTGGGTGGCACACCGGGGCTGAAACAGGAAGGATATAGAAAAAAGAAAATGAAATAGCAGAACAAGGGAAATGCAGTACAAATCAGCAATATGGGAGTTAGGGAAGATGGGCTATGCTTTATTTTAACCTTTACGTGGTGTCAGCAACTATAGCTTTTGTTTTCCAATGTAGTGTACAGGGAAAGGATGAAGGGAAGGACCAGGAATGAAATAACAATAATGCTCAGACATTTTGAATTTATACACTAGGTTCATAGGTTCATAGGTTGGTACTAGGCTATCAGCCCTAGGGCCTATACAAGCCTAGCCATAACAATTCCCTGGCTATTTCTTCCAACAGTATTTACTTCCCTGGACCCCTGTCTAGCAGGGTGACTAACGTGATCTCCGGGGTGAATTTCCTATCTCCCATCCAATCATCAAGGTTCCTTTTGAAGTGGGCCAAAGAGGCGCTGTGCTTGACATGTATGGGCAGTCTATTCCAGAGTCTGGGAAGTCTCTGGGTCAGGAACCTATCCCTCCAGCATATTTTGTTCATTGCGATGACAAGGTTTAGATCCCTGGAGCATGTATCTCTGAGGGATTGTGATTTCTTTAAGTGTAGCATGTCCAACAGCTCTGAGTGTGAAATGGCCTTGTATGTTAAGCAGAGATCACCTCTGAGTAGACGATATGCAACAGAGTATAGGTGGAGTTTTTTTAGATGGTCAGCATAGGGCATCTGCTTTAGGCTTGTGATTCTTTTAATGAGGTATTTCTGCGGCCTTTCCAGTTGTTGCAGATGTCTTGAGAGGTACATACCAAATGGGAAATTGTATTTTATAAAGGGTCTAATGAGTGATGAGTACAGTGGGACAATGACCTCCTTTTTTCCGGATGAAAAGCCCTTAGTGATAAGGTGTGCCACATAGAAGGATTTCCTGACTGCTGTGGTGATCTGGTTATCAAAGGTGAGACCACTGTCCACCTGTGTCCCTAAGTCTCTTATCACACTTTCAGAGTTTAGTGTACTCCCACCTATGTGGTAATTCACGGCTACATGTTTTTTCCCAAAAAGGATAACTATATATTTCTTGGCATTGAGCTTGAGCCCAAGGCTCTAGCACCAAGCATCTGTTTCTGAAAGGCCCTTTTTTAGGATATCCACATCATTTGGGGATTCAATAATGGCTCCCAGTTTGCAGTCATCTGCGAACTTTGTTAGCCAGAGTCCCTTAGTGTTGGCCTGTACTTCAGAGATGTATATGCCAAACAAGAGTGATTCTAGACATCTAGAACATTATCAAAAGCTTAGACTGCATTCCTATTTTATGTCCCAGACATTTCAAAATGCCATTCTTTTCACCTGCTTTGTAAATCATGGTACTGGCAGTATTACAGAAGGACAAATATAAGCTACAGACACACACACACACAAACACACACACAAACACACACACACACACACACGCACACACATGCACACACATTTTAAAAATGTTATCTTTTGCAGTTAATGCCTTCAGAGATTGGTATCACTGTAATTAATGTATTTTGTTGGAGTTATGCTACCTGTAGTTCCCAAGTATTAAGTCAAGAGCAGGGTAGTGAGGAAAATCTTATCTATGATCTTGCAGGAATACTCTGCCAAGAATGAATGTTGCATGTGATATTACCTAAGTGGGTGATCTGCTGACTGTACCTTTACAGGTAGGTATGTTATGCACCATTCATCTTTACGTAAGATAAATACAAACAGGGCTTTGTTATGACATGCACAATGAAAGAAGCACCATTCCACACTAATGAAGACTTTCTTGCCAGTGCTGTCAGAAATCACTCAGATTTTTGTAGATCAAGCTGCGGAATGTGCTTCATTGCTAATATTCTCTAAACAAAGTTATCTGTCATCCACAACTCAGACCACACACAGACTGCAAAGTACACAAAAAGTGTAGACACCAAAATGATGACTACTTTTGGGTCACTTCTTGCAGAACTGTATTCTTTCATAGGCTTATGGAGCATTCTCTTTGCCTGTAATTGGCACATAATTTGAGAGCAACTAATTTTCAACACTTTTAAAGACTTAAATGAGGCAATTACTTTTCTCCAAATATTTTAGAAATGTAATGATTTTTCACTTTTGGAAAGTGTGAGCCATTTAGTGGTCTGTCCCCATTTCTGATTTTTCATAAATATTATATTTTTACCAATATGCAGAAGCCAATGGGTAGATATTTCCTCTTAAGCATTTGAGTTTACAGACTGGATAGAAGGATGCGCTTCACCACCAAAATGTCATAACCACAGTCCTGGTCGTGTTACCACAGCTAGTTGTAAAACAATGTAACGCTGTCATCAAAAATGGTATTTATTTATTTAGTCTTTGTTAATGCAGACATATATATAATATGCAATGCATACTGAGCCTAAACTTAAATGAAATCAATCTTTTGTGTATCTTTTTGGATAGGGGGAAAAGGTCGACAATGGGATTATAGGGAAATATAACGTTGTCGGACCATTTTTTGAGTTCCACACGGAAATCCATTAATATCTTTACATGTTCCATTGCAACTATTACATGTCCAGAAAAAAATACATTGATATATTAGGATTCTTAAATTTTTGAAGAAATCTCCTCAGCTTTGAGACTAAATGATAGTTATATAGCTTGATCGGACATTATGTGTGTGTATATATATATATATATATATATATATATATATATATATAGAGAGAGAGAGAGAGATATATATATATATATATATATATATGTGTGTGTGTGTGTGTGTGTGTGTGTGTGTGTGTGTGTGTGTGTGTGTGTGTGTGTATGTGTGTGTGTGTGTGTGTGTGTGTGTGTGTGTGTGTGTGTATATATATATATATATATATATATATATATATATATATATATATATATATGACACCATCATTTGATCAGGCCTTTGTCATTTTATTGAATGCTCATTTGATTGAATCCCAAATGGTCAAACTCATTTGAATTAAATTTAATTTGGCAGAAAAATGATGATGTCATTTTTATCATAGATGTTATTAAGGAAGTGAGTCGAGCACTGTATGTGTTGATTGTCATGTTGTACCCCCAGATCTGTACAAGGTTGTGTATGTGTTTTTTTTCTTCTTTCCTCCATGTGTGTGTGACCAAGGAGTTAGTATGTATAATAAAGGGGTGTGGGAGGCTTGCCCCTCTTCCCCCTTCAAAAACATTTTATGGTATATTTGTTGTGGAGAATGTTTTCTATCAAGTGTCTTTTTACTGAAATGTTTTTTTTTTCAAACAAATGGCTTTGCCTACTTGGGATTCAATTAAATGAGCATTCTAGCAAATGACATAGACAACATTTAATCAAGTGTGCATTTATCTGAAATAGAAATCAGTGGGAGCAAATTACTGATAATACATTTGACTGAAAAGTCATTTGAGTGAATCATGATTGAAAACTCTCTACATAATAAATATACTATGAAAAGCTTGTTATAGGGAGCAAGCTCCCTTTACCCCATTACTGAGATGTGTGTGTGTGTATATATATATATATATATATATATATATATATATATATATATATATATATATATATATATATAATTCCACAGTTGTACACCCATGAAGTAAAGAAAATATCATACACCCTGAACCAGAGTGGATGCACACAAATAAACATCTCCAGATCTTCGGGAACAACATAAAGGTAGACATTTCCAATCCATGCTCTGCATTCTAGATTTACATCCTTAGCAACTCCCGTGATGAAAAATATTGCCAACATATACTATCTATAGACTATCTATATATATAAGAACATTTCTGCAGTTTTCAGTCAATTGTAATTCAGTTAAATATGTTGTTATGCAATGTTTGACCATTTGTGGTTTAGTCAAATGCATCTTCAGTCAAATGATTTAGAATAATAGATAGATAGATAGATAGATAGATAGATAGATAGATAGATAGATAGATAGATAGATAGATAGATGTATACATACATATATATAGAAAGAGACAGAGAAATGTAGATATAGATATAAAGGCTCTCTGTCATATTCTGCTCACATTAGAGTGACTTTTGCCTTTTTCATTAACTAGATGTCATCAAGTGTTCATTATAGAGCTGCTATAACCTACATCCAAAATAATCTGCCTCATTTTTTGCCTTTCTAAAGAAGATGCAATGTAGCATTGCAAGAAAGGGAAACAAGTATTTTTCAGTGTCATCTGAATTTCAGTTATATTTGCTTCTCCGTTTAAAACCTGTTTGATCCTATACAAATCACTTCCCCCAGCCCCATACTTAACACAGACCTTTAATGGTGATGTATGACTTTCTGCATTGCTTATATATAAGATACAATGTATCAAGAAGAAGACTATACAAGAAACACAATTATTCTATAGAGGGAAGATAACTTTTTTTGTACGGTGCCTGAGTAAATGTCTTCAGACAGAAATTTATATAATTTCAGCAATAACAGCTTTGAGGATAGAACAGTGAGAGGCATGGCATTAGCAGGGTAAATGCCTATTCCACAGTCTTCCCTGAGTTGGGAATAACACTACCATAGCAGGATCCATCATGTTTAAAAAACAACATGTTACACTGTATTGTTAAAAACTCAAACACACAAAAAATGATAACACATGGATTCTTCTGCCATTTTGCAAATACAGTTTCACTGAATTCCATTCTGATGGAACATGTGTTGCAGTGACTATTGCTGTTGTTAGTATGTATTTAGTTAGTTAGTTAGTTAGTTAGTTAGTTAGTTAGTTAGCTAGTGTTGAAACTCTAACTGCATTCCATGTGCTGTCTTTGTATTACTTAATCTAGAGAGCTTGGGTATACAGAAAGTCAGATATTTCTTTTTTTTTTTGTAATGTTTAAGGTACACTTTGGGGTAAACTTCACTATTTTCTGCTGTACAATGTTTCAGATTGCAATAGGCACAAGAAATCTGAAGCTACAATAGTCTGATTCTACACAAAACTACTAGCATTTTTAATAATACCCAGGTAGAATAACAGATGGTGTCACTGTGAAGAAAGCTCTGCCATGTTCCAAGTTTTGTATTTCACCTTGGTGTGCTACGAAGTGAGAATAGGGTGCCATTGGAAGGGGTCACATACTCTTCCACTTGCCACATATATGTGAAGCATTAGTTAAGGCATGTGTATATCTTTAAGTGAGATATTTTTTGTTACTTGTGAACTCTGTCTTTTTGTCATTGCTACATGACCATGGAGTTAATATGAGGACTGTAGGGTTAGAAAAATTGATGACTACAACTAGCTAAATGATGAGAAGGTTCCACTATACTTCTAATATCCAAAATACATAAAAAATAAGTGCCAAGCTTTTTCTGCAGTCCATTGCAATAATACTTGACTTTTAAGATATTTTACAACACTACAGGGCTTTTTTTGAGCTAAAATAAATTGATCAAAAAATGTATACTTATAATCATTCAGGTTGCAGCAAAGTAAAAAAGAAATAAGGAATAACAATGTAATCTGCACATTAGGAATAATACAAGCATTTTTAACAAAGTCTGTCCTGCTAGATTAAAAAATATATACATTTAACAAGTTCTTTACACTACGGCAGCTTTCTACACCAGCTCTCAAATAAGCACTGAGGTACAAAACTAGGAGAAACTGTATTCCCATATAAAACATTATTCAATGTCTCCTATCATACAGTACATTTTACCCATGCCATTTGTACATCTGTCTTCCTCTTAAAACATAAGATTTTGTGTAAATACACTAGTCTGAAACAGCATCTTTCTGCATGGATTGAAATTGTATTTTAGCAATCATATAATGTTACGGATTATAATAGGCACAATAAATCTGCAGCTACAATAGCCTGATTCAACACAAAACTACTGGCATTTTAAGAACATGCAGGTAGCATAACAGATGGTTTCCCTATGAGGAAAACTCTGCCATGCTCAATGCTTAGTGGTATACCTTAATGTAGTACCAACTGAGAATAGGGAGCATTTCAGAGGGGTTCACTTACTCTTCCAGTGCTATACACTGGTCACATATATAGATATATGTGAAGCATTAGTTAAAGCATGTGAATATATTTAAGTAAGATATTGTTGATAGCATTAATTATGTTATATGGACCTATATTCTAAATCAATCTGATGTAAAACTACATGGTTTTAAAAACAGGACTACTTGGTGCTCTCCGTGCCAGCCTTGGCAATACCAAACCTACTGTACAGACCAGCCCAGCACCTACTTGACAAATAAAAACACAATTTTAGAGTACATATACAGGGAGGATTAGGCCATCCTGCCCCTACAATGTATACTATATTCAAGGCCACAAATATAGAAGAATAAGAAACGCATGTGCTCCCTTGCTTCCAAGTCTGTATGTCCTCAAAGTTAGCATATGTAGAGATCAGGAAAGGGCGAAAAGCCCTTCTCTATGGGGATGTAGGCTGGAACATTCCTCTTTCAAAGCATTCACATCAACATTCAAATTACTAGAATGTACCACAATAGTCTACCAGCTGTTGGTAAATCTGCAGTATTTGATGATGTGTGGTACATTCCAGTTCGATAAGTCAAAGCAGAACTTCCTCTTAAGTACTATTACTTTTTCTTAATTGTTCATCCTGAGAAGGTTTATATTATCATGTGTAAATAGATTAAATGGTGTCAGAATTAAAATGATCTGATGAGAAGGTGTTGCTGCTCTGCTTTGCTCGACATGTTTCTGTCTTTTTCACAGGTTCATCAATGAAGCTTCTACATAATTATATCCATGGCCAACAGACAGCCTGATCTGCCATGCTTGGTTTCAGTGCAAAAGTTAATCACAATCTCATTTTTCATGTTTTTGTGTTTCTCTTAATTACTAAGTCATTTCTTAACAAAACAGACTTAGATTTCACATTTGAAAATGTGTATTTCCTTTTCAGCACTCCACTGAAATACCAGTGACTTAGCTACATTTCTTAAAATTTTTGTCACAAAACGCTACAACCACCATCAATTTTAAGGAAGTATGGAAAACTTTCAAAAAACTGGAGTCTTTGATTTCAGAGATTTGAAAATGGACCTGCTGGAAAAGAAGAATTCATACAGTATGAAATGGCCCTTCACATATAAGACAGTAAACAGTTAAGACATTTAACAAAAGGACGGCGAGACAATATTTATGTCTTAATAAATAATATTCAAGTATAATATGAGCTCTACAAATGACAAGCCTAGGAAAGGCACTTTTTACTAGATGACAAGGAGTTCAGGAATTGGCTTATATTTATGTAACTGAACTTAATACAGAATGTAAGACTATGAGTGAGGTGACTTCTCTGATTCTTTGACAGAGATACAGATGAGTATGAACTCAGAAATGGTCAGGTAAAGGCAATTATTTAATGGACGTTGACTTGACACTGGACAGGACTAGTGATGCATGTAGAGCAAGTGCATTTTTTCAGGCATGTAGCTGAAAAGTTGGAAATGTATAAAATTAAAGCTGTGAATGAAAAGGAGGACAAAACAAGACATAAAAGTGTCATAAATATTAAAAATAAAAATTAAAATACTGATGATCACATGGAATCCAAGATGGTGGCTCTTGATTCATGAGCCAGCAGAAACAGCCCCATAGCAATCAGTGTGGTTATAAGAATAAGAAAGCACATTATAAAATAGTTAACAGAGTCATCATCATCATTCACAACCATTTCACAAGACTCTGTAATATACTGAAGCAAAGTGATACATCAAGATGTAAATCTATTGCATTCAAAGCAGCAGAATAAAACATGAATATCTTGGTGCACAGGAGAGTTGCAATACACTGAATGTAATGCATGATGTAGACAGTGCTAAATCTAGCTTAAAACACTGACTCAATTGATTGTGCTCTTAAATTAAGAAAAAAAAAATCTTGGTATAACAATGTATTTAGATAAGCATCTAACTATGCCAAGTTTGTTATATATGAGTATTACTATTATTATCAAACCTTCTGCTGTCATACAACTGGCAGTCACCTTAGCATTGTGTATGTATTTATATATATCTATATATATCTATATATATATATATATATATATATATATATATATATATATATATATATATATATATGTAGATATATATATATATATATATATATATATATATATATATAGAGAGAGAGAGAGAGAGTCTATATTATAACATCAAAGTCTCAAAACTTCGAATGTTATAACATCGAACCCATAACCTTGAAGACTGACAACATCGAAGCCGCGGAACAACAAATTTTTTCCTAGGGAAATAATTTGGTAGGCCGTTTCCGCGGCTTCGCTATTTACTCCACTGTGGTGCGATCTTGGAGTTGGTATATTTAAGTAGGGAGGTGTGGAAGATGAAGCCCCCCACACTAGAGACAGTTTGTAGTGTTTGTGTGTTATGTGTTTTGTGCTGGAACCATGATTTTTTCCCCATGGAAAAAAAAAATCACAGTTCTCAATCTTCGATGTTATCAGTCTTTGAGGTTTTGCATTCGATGTTATAAAATTCGAAGTTTTGAGACTTTGATGTAATAATATTGACTATATATATATATATATATATATATATATATATATATATATATATATATATATATATGGATCTAAGACATTTGCTCGACTGAGCAAATGTCCGAATCCATAATAACCAAACACACCTTAACGTAAAGTGCTTTTATCAAAAAAGTGCTTTCGTTAAGTGTGTTAAAAAAAAACAAAAAACACTACATTAACATTTTAGTAGGGGGAGGGGGCTTCAACCTCCTCCCCTACTTTAATATTCTCCCTCCGAGACCGCACTACAATGGAGAAAAAGGAAATTTCCCTTATCAACACTGTAGTACAGCCTCGGCAACAGGCATACTTACGAGAAAGTTCTTCTTCGGTGATTTATATATATATATCTATATCTATATCTATATAGATACATATATATATATATATATATATATATATCTATATATATATTTATATATATTTATATATATACATATATATATATATATATATATATATATATATATATATATATATATATATATATATATATATATATATATATATATATATATATATATATATATATATATACACATACACACACATATGGATCTACTTCACATGACTGAAAACTCAAAATACCGAAATTCATTTTACTGAGATCACAATGCCTAATTTTCAAAATACTTAAAACTCATTTGACTGAATCTCACTATACTGAAAGCTTACAATGCTGAATTTCAAAATACTGAATTTTAAGTCATAGACATGCACACTTACAGCACTTATAGCTAACTCTTCCCAAAACATAAAAACTACTTACTTACCCTCTTAACAGAATTGATATAAAACCAAACTAGGTAATGGAGGCTGCATCTCCCCCCCGTAACTATATATACTAACTCCAGGATCACACTACAGTGAGGAAAAAGCATTTACCGTTTACTTACCTTACAGTACTCTATAAACTGCCACCACTGCAAAAAATGTACAATACATCTGTCATATCACTTTAGACACTTCCTATAAAAATGTAAAGAGACATACACACATTTAGAAACACTACAACACTACCTTCTACACTACTATCAGTATTCTGACAGTTGGCACTTTAAGTTGCAGTAATTTTTTTTTTATCACAAGCAAGTCAGATTTGCGGCGAATCAAAGCTGTAGGTGTTAACAGTCCCCAGGATTCATAGATGGTTATTTTCCATGCAGGAGCAGTGTAGCCACTCCTGCAAGGAATATAAACCACTGAGCGATCCAGGAACGCGCCATACTGATGTGCACGAGCGAGCTGACATTGTTCCTGCCTCAACTCAGTGCTGGTGAAAACCATGCAAATGAGGTAAAATAGTGATCCAGGAAAGAGGTAGGCAGTGTAAGCTGCAGAAATGTATTAATTTCTGCAAAAATGAAAACAGAGCCATGATAGCTCCAATAAAAGCTTGGACCCTAACATTTAGGCATGCCAATGGCCAAATATATAGCCATTGGCATGTTAAACTGTTTAAACTTTGAAAAAATAAAAGTTTATTATTTTCCGGTCGATCTCGGCCGTTTAAGTATAGGGAAATGCCGCATAAATGGGGTGGTGGGGAAAATAAAACAAAAAATTATTAAAAAATGGTCCATTTTAGGGGAAAATGCATTTTGCCATTATAGTCAATGCCAAGCAGAATCAAAACAATGGCAGGAAACATTGGTTGCTAAGGGGGATAGGTGTTGTGTAGTGCTGTAACTATGGATTAAGACAGTGGGGTATGTTAATGAGGGGACTTATTCTTCCATATGTCACACTGCACCTAACCGTGTAGGTGCTCTAACACTATCGTGTAGACAGGAGGAGCAACTAACATGAAAAGTGGGTGTGTCATGCTTGCTGTAAGCACATTGGAGCTTCATTGGCTGGGTTTGTGCTTAGCTAAGCACAGCTAAGCGAAGGTGTGTGTCTAAGACTGTATACACTTATTGCATGAACTGAGGAGCATGTTCGCACCAAGTAGAGACCCATTTCTTGTTGTTTACACTAGCTAAATGGGTCTGGGTGGCACACCGGGGCTGAAACAGGAAGGATATAGGAAAAAGAAAAGGAAATAGCAGAACAAGGGGAATGCAGTCCAAATCAGCAATATGGGAGTTAGGGAGGATGGGCTATGCTTTATTTTCACCTTTACGTGGTGTCAGCAACTATAGCTTTTGTTTTCCATAGTAGTGTACAGGGAAAGGACGAAGGGAAGGACCAGGAATGAAATAACAATAATGCTCACACATTTTGAATTTATACACTAGGTTCATAGGTTGGTACTAGGCTTTCAGCCCTAGGGCCTATACAAGCCTAGCCATAATAATTTCCTGGCTATTTCTTCCCACAGTATTTACTTCCCTGTACCCCTGTCTAGCAGGGCAACTAACGTGATCCCAGGGGTGGATTTCCTATCTCCCATCCAATCACCAAGGTTCCTTTTGAAGAGGACTAAAGGGGCGCTGTGCTTACTTGTATGGCCAGTCTATTCTAGAATCTGGGGAGTCTCTGGGTCAGGAACCTATCCCTCCAGCATGTTTTGTTCAATGTGATAACAAGGTTTAGATCACTGGAGCATGTGTCTCTGAGTGATTGGGATTTCTTTAAGTGTAGCATGTCCAACAGCTCTGGGTTTGACATGGCCTTGTATGTTAAGCAGAGCTCGCCTCTGAGTAGACGATATGCGACAGAGTATAGGTGGAGTTTTTTTAGACGGTCAGCATAGGGCATCTGCTTTAGGCCTGTGATTCTTTTAATGAGGTATTTCTGTGGCCTTACCAGTTGTTGTAGATGTCTTGAGAGGTACATACCAAATGAGGCATTGTATTCTATAATGGATCTATTGAGGGATGAGTACAGTGGTACAATGACCTCCTTTTTTCTGGATGAAAAGCCCTTACTGATGAGGTGTGCCACATAGAAGGATTTCCTGACTGTTGTGTCAATGTGGTTATTGAAGGTGAGGCCACTGTCCACCTGTGTCCCTAAGTCTCTTATCACACTTTTGGTGTTTAGTGTACTGCCACCTATGTGGTAATTCATGGGTACATGTATTTCCCAAAGGAGATAACTATACATTTCTTGGCATTGAGCTTGAGCTCATGGCTCTGGCACCAAGCATCTGTTTTTTTAAGGCCCTCTTGTAGGATATCCACATCATTTGGGGATTCAATAATGGCTCCCAGTTTACAGTCATCTGCGAACTTTGTTAGCCAGAGTCCCTTAGTGTTGGCCTGTACTTCAGAGAAGTAGATGCCAAATAAGAGCAGTCCCAGGATGAACCCTGAGGTACTCCACTTTCCTCTTGTCTGGAGCTGGATTTGGAGTCATCTACTTTTACAGTGCGGGTTCTGTCAGTAAGCCAGTTGTCAACCCATCGTGTGACGTAGGGATTAATGCCCAACTTAGTAAGTCTATCTATTATTCCAGAGTGGGGGATGGTGTCGAAAGTCTTGGCAAGGTCCAGATAGGCTGTGTGGACCACCTTACCCTTGTCCATAGTTCTGGAGAATCATTCGAAGAAGTCAGTCAGGTTCAGGAGACAAGATTGGCCCTTCATGAGCCCAAACTGCGTGGGGTCCAGTGTTTGAAGGTTGCCAATGTATTTCTTTATAAGTTCCATGATAATACATTCCATGGCCTTGCAGATCGGGCTCGTCAGACTGATGGGTCGGTACTTCCTGAGATCCAAGGTGGATCCCTCCTTGTGGAGTGGGATAACTATAGTTGTGCACCACTCAGTGGGCACAAAGCCTGAGGTGAGGCTATGATTATTATTTTACATTTGTTGACCGGGCTAGTCTAACTGGATATATGTCCATTTTCAGTAGAGGCCCGGGGAGAAAAGCTCCAAGCATGAACAGTGACAAAGTTGACAATATATAAAAAGACACATAAAATCAAAGTACAGAGGCAATATTGGTCAAAAAAACATTGATCAAAACACAATTAAACATGACACTTAGGTGAGGTGCCAGTTCATTTTGTAGTTCATGTAGTACACAGCCTGGGATGCCATCTGGTCCCATGGATGCTGTATTCTTAGCTTTGGAGAGTGTGTTTTTACCTGTTTGGCCAATATTACTGGAATTTGGCAATCTTTCGGTATTAAGATGGGCCCTTTAGGGGGTCAGAGGGGTATGAAGTTTGCACTGAATTGATCTGCCAGGATATTGGCAATATCCTTGGGATCAGTATATTTAATGCCATTCTGTTGTAGCTCAGAGCAGATCTGAGCATTGCCATTTAGTTTCTTGACATAGTTATAGAATGCCTTGTGGTTGTCTTTGGTATCTTTAGCAAGGAAATGGAGGGATGTTCTGAACCTTTCATAGGTCTGTTCTGTAATGGGTTGTGTGACAACACAGAATTACAATCCATGGAAAAAAAAACAGTAAATTGAAGGGATGTCAGCAATGAATTATTTATGTAGGAATGCTTCATAGATTGGAAGGTTCCTCGAACAATGAGAACAACTTCACCACCCTCAGTGTTTCATGATTCATAACTTTCAGTGAAGCAATGATGAGAGGTAGCATAGCATCCCGTCACTTCTTTCATTGAGCTACACATTGCACTGGTTTAGTGTATGGCATCACAATTTATACTGTGTGTGTGTGTGTATATATATATATATATATATATATATATATATATATATATGTGTGTGTGTGTGTGTGTGTGTGTGTGCGAGTGTGTGTGTGTGTGTGTGTGTGTGTGTGTGTGTGTGTGTGTGTGTGTGTGTGTGTGTGTGTGTGTGTGTGTGTGTGTGTGTGTGTGTGTGTGTAAGCATGCAAGCATCATCTGTTCACAATTCTGGCTAAGATCGGCTGTCTCCCAGCACTGCTTAGCATTATCAGGGCCTTCACTGAAGCCATTAAAGAGAACCAACTAGTATGATGATCCACATCTGAATCATTTGAGATTCTCAGTGGAGTGAAGCAGGGATGTGTATTGGCTCTCACATTGTTTGGTATCTTCTTTTAACTTCTATTGAAATTTGCTTTCAGAATTGCTACAGTAGGTATCTTTCTCCAGACTAGAACAGACATCAACCTCTTTGAACTGTCTAGGCTTAGATTGAAGATGGGGGTGCTTAGGAAGCATCTGAGGGAGTTCTTGTTTGACGACAATGTGGATATTACTGCACACACTCAGCAGGAACTTGAGTCACTCGTGACTTGCTTTGCAGATGCATGCAAGTATGGAATTTGGCCTCACAATCAGCTTAGAGTCAGGTGATGGGCCAAAATAAATTAAATGAGCCACCTATCAGGGTGAGTGACTATAAGCTGGAGCTTGCCTATGAGTTAGTGTGCCTAGGCTCTATGATCTAGTCAACTTGTTGCTAGATGGTGAGTTCAACAAGCGCACTGGAAAATTCACCACAAAGTTTTGCAGGCTGATGAAGAGAGTATAGTGTAATAATAGGCTCATTGTGTGCCCCAAGATGAAGGTTTTCACATCCTGTGTTTTCAGCACACTACATGGACTTTGTCCGTAAAACAGGAGAGAAAGCTCAATGTATTCTATATGTGCTGCCTCAGGTGGCTACGTGTTATCTCATGGCATGATAAATTCTCCAACGGTACAGTGTTTGAGAAGGCAGGCAGCACCTCTATGCTCACCCTTCTGAAACAGAGACATATGTTTGGGCCATGTTTCATACATGAAAAATGGCTGAATAAAAAAATAACTCCTCTTTGGAGAGCTGCAGTCTGGAAAGAGGCCAAAAGGACAACCAAAAGTGTGCTACAAGGACATGTGCAAGAGTGACCTCAGCACTTTCACCATCAGCAGGAAGACCTGGCATTTTCTTCCTTCAGCAAACATGCCTTGAAATGAGAAGTGAAGGAAGCTCTCATTATGTATGAAACTAACTTGGCAAAGGCAGCAGAGGACAAATGAGCCCTCAGGAAGATCTAATCCCATGGTACCAGATCAGCATCTGCCTACTGCTGTGTATGAAACTACCTTGGCAAAGGGAGCAGAAGACAAATGAGCCCTCAGGAAGATCTACACCCATGGTAGCAGTTCAACATCTGCCTACTGCTGAGTATGAAACTACCTTGGCAAAGGGAGCAGAAGACAAATGAGCCCTCAGGAAGATCTACACCCATGGTAGTAGATCAACATCTGCCTACTGCTGTGTATGAAACTACATTGGCAAAGGGAGCAAAGGACAAATGAGCCCTCGGGAAGATCTACTCCCATGGTACCAGATTAACATCTGCCTACTGTTCTGTATGAAACTACCTTGGTAAAGGGAGCAGAGGACAAATGAGCCCTCGGGAAGATCTACACCCATGGTAGCAGATCAACATCTGCCTACTGCTGTGTATGAAACTACCTTGGCAAAGGGTGCAGAGGACAAATGAGCTCTTGGGAAGATCTACACCCATGGTGGCAGATCAACATCTGCCTACTGCTGTGTATGAAACTATCTTGGCAAAGGGAGCAGAGGACAAATGAGCCCTCGGGAAGATCTACACCCATGGTACCAGATCAACATCTGCCTTCTGCTGTGTATGAAACTACGTTGGTAAATGGAGTAGAGGACAAATGAGCCCTCGGGAAGATCTACACCCATGGTACCAGATCAACATCTGCCTACTGCTACTCAGAATGTGGAAGGGACTGCATCTCCCAGATTGGATTGCACAACCACAGAAATGGCTCCTCAAATAAGTCCAACAGAGGTGTAAACCAATGACCCCTTGGGATCAAAGAATGCCTACTATCTAAAATAGCAAAATTAGTGTTTTATAAAAGGACAAGCCACCTTGCACCTCATATCTACATCAAAATAATCTATCATGCCTCTAAGATCATATAGCAGTGCAGGAAGGGAAAGGCATTCCTAACTCCATTTTCTGCTGATTTTGCACTAACAACCATCAACTACATTCAGTCTCTAGCCTATTCCATGAAGAGACAAGCACTTCCATGCAGTCATTCAAATATATTCATACACACAGTCATCTTTCACTACATTTAAATAAACAAAACTTTACATATATATATATATATATATATATATATATATATATATATATATATATATATGTATATATATATATATATATATATATATATATATATATATATATATATATATATATATATATATATATATATATATATATATATATATATATGTATATATATATATATATATATATACACACACACACACACACACACACACACACACACACACACACACGCACGCATGCACGCACACACACACATACACACACAAAATACTATTACAAAATGCAGATCCATAATGATTAATTAAAAACAGTGCTTTCAATTTACCATCCAGAAGTCTAGAACATTATCAAAAGCTTAGACTGCATTCCTATTTTATGTCCCAGACATTTACAAAATGTCAGTCTTTTCACCTGGTTTGTAAATCATGGTACTGGCAGTATTACAGAAGGACAAATATAAGCTAGACACACACACACACACACACACACACACACACACACACACACACACACACACACATGCACACACACACACACACACACACACACACACACACACACACACACACACACACACACACACACACACATATTTAAAAAATGTTATCTTTTGCAGTTAATTCCGTCAGAGATTGGTATCACTGTAATAAATGTATTTTGTTGGAGTTATGCTACCTGTAGTTCCCAAGTATTGTCAAGAGCAGGGCAGTGAGGAAGATCTTATCTATGATCTTGCAGGAAAAGTCTACTAAGATTGAATGTTGCATGTGAAATTGCCTAAGTGGGTGATCTGCTGACTGTACCTTTACAGGTAGGTATGTTATGCACCATTCATCTTTATGTAAGATAAATACAAACAGGGATTTCTTATCAGATGCACAATGAAAGAAGCACCATTCCTCACCAATGAAGACTTTCTTACCAATGCTGTCAGAAATCACTCAGATTTTTGTAGATCAAGCTGCGGAATGTGCTTCATTGCTAATATTCTCTAAACAAAGTTATCTATCATCCACAACTCAGACCACACACAGACTGCAAAGTACACAAAAAGTGTAAACACCAAAATTATGACTACTTTTGGGTCACTTCTTAAGGAATTGTATTCTTTCATAGGCTTATGGAGCATTCTCTTTGCCTGTAATTGGCACATAATTTGAGAGCAACTCATTTCCAACACTTTTAAAGACTTAAATGAGGCAATTACTTTCCTCCACATATTTTAGAAACGTAATGATGTTTCACTTTTGGAAAGTGTGATCCATTTAGTGGTCTGTCCCCATTTCTGAGTTTTCTTAAATATTATATTTTTACCAATATGCAGAAGCCAATGGGTAGATATTTCCTCTTAAGCATTTTAGTTTGCAGACTGGATAGAAGGATGTGCTTCTCCACCAAAATGTCATAACCACAATCCTGGTTATGGTACCACAGCTTGTTGTAAAACAATGTAACGCTGTCATCAAAAATTATGTTTATTTATTTAGTCTTTGTTAATGCAGAAGTATACATAATATACAATGCATGCCTAAACTTAAACGAAATAAATCTTTTGTGTATCTTTTGGGATAGGGAGAAAAGGTTGACAATGGGATTATAGGGAAATATAACATTGTCGGACCATTTTTTGAGTTTCACATGGAAATCCATTTAATTTATGCCTTAAATACACTATCTTTACATGTTCCATTGCAACTACTATATGTCAAGAAAAAAATACATTGGTATATTAGGATTCTTAAATTTTTGAAGAAATCTCCTTGGCTTTGAGACTAAATGATAGCTATATAGCTTGATCTGACTTTTTATATATATGTGTGTGTGTGTGTGTGTGTGTGTGTGTGTGTGTGTGTGTGTGTGTGTGTGTGTGTGTGTGTGTGTGTGAGACACTGTCATTTGATCAGGTCTTTGTCATTTGATTGAATGCTCATTTGATTGAATCCCAAATGGTCAAACTCATTTGAATTAAATTTAATTTGGCAGAAAAATGATAGTAATTTTTTATCATATATGTTATTAAAAAAGTTAGTCTAGCACAGTACATGTTGATTGTCATGTTGTACCCCCAGATCTGTACAAGGTTGTGCATGTGTTTTTGGTGTTTTTTTCTTCTTTCCTCCATGTGTGTGTGACCAAGGAGTTAGTATATATAATAAGGCGGTGTGGGAGGCTTGCCCCTCTTCCCCCTTCAAAAACATTTTTATGGTATATTTGTTGTGGAGAATGTTTTCTATCAAGTGTCTTTTTAGTCAAATGTTTTTTCAAACAAATGGGTTTGCCTTCTTGAGATTCAATTAAATGAGCATTCTAGTAAATGACATAGACAACATTTAATCAAGTGTGCATTTATCTGAAATAGAAATCAGTGGGAGCAAATTACTGATAATACATTTGACTGAAAACTCATTTGAGTGAATCATGATTGAAAACTCTCTACACAATAAATATACTATAAAAATCTTTTTATAGGGAGCAAGCCCTCTTCACCCCTTACTGATATATATATACATATATATATATATATATATATATATATATATATATATATATATATATATATATATTTGTGTGTGTGTGTGTGTGTGTACTAATTCAACAGTTGTACACCCATGAAGTAAAGAAAACATCATACACACTGAACCAGAGTGGATGCACACAAATAAACATCTCTAGATATTGGGGAACAACATAAAGGTAGACATTCGCAATCCACACTCTGCGGTCTAGATTTACTTCCTTAGCAACTCCCATGATGAAAAATATTGCCAACAGATAGTATCTATAGACTTCTACAGTTTTCAGTCAATTGTAATTCAGTCAAATGTGTTGTTTTGCCACTGAAAGCGCTTACCAATAAAGGAATTTAGTTCTACCAATAAAGGAATTTAGTTCTACAAATCCACTCTCTTTTTTTTGTTTTCACTAGTTTTGTTTTTTTTTTGTCAGTACGTAAGTTATTTATGGCGAGTGACTTGGGAACAGACTCCCAACCTCTGTTTACACAAGAGGAGGAATTTCCTGCTTCACCAGGAGGAGCCTCAGAGATGAATACCATGGGCGACTTGACAGTTTTGGTTCACCAGTTGCTGAACCGAGTAAATACGCTCACACAGTGTGTAGAAGCTGCCAACAACACAGGGACTTCCAGAACACCAGGAGGTAACACATCTATGTTGTCAATTCCGACTGGGCAACCACAGCTTCTATTGGCGACACCAGCGGTAAGATCTGCACAATCTGGAGCGATGGTTAACAAGAATGGAGGACCTGTTAACTTGGCTACAGGCATTCAACCATTGGTTTTACAACCAAGGACTACACCATCATCTAGTGACATCCCTTCCATGGGTATGTACCTCAATAACAACAACTTTTTTTCTAATAATGACATCTCCGGAGTTACTAATGAAATATCTAATAATAGCAACTCCATGGTCAGACACATGAACGAGTTTGATGCAAAACTTTTTAAATGTAGAAAATACCAACTCAAAGTGTCATATCTGCAAGAATGTGTTAATAAGAATATTGTGCCAAAAGGGTTACACCAGTGGCATTACCCTAGCGGCTTAATAAATAAATCAACATTTCATCTTGAACTGATAGCACTATTCAATCGCCAGGGCCTAGAGTTTTTAGATGCATTGATCAAACATTATCTTACACAGATATCCACTCTCAAAGTGGATTTGGAATTGCTGGAACAGACTATAAAGAGCGCTTCTGATTTTGAGCGTTCCAGATATGAGTATTCCAGAATTTTTACCAGCATTGACGCTAGTATTAATAAAAGCATTGAGATTAAAAGAAAAAAGATTAACAGGGATGTGAATGCTTATGCTAAAGCAACTGCTTACCCCCCACCACCACTAGTGCCTGATGCCATGGTGGTCCAAGAGTGGCCACCTGGCCCAAGTGCTTCGAGTGGAGACACTGATTTGGAAAATGAGGATGATATAATCATTCCCCAAACAACAGAACTACGCCAAAGTGAGCGCATTCATAATTATCAACAGCAGAATGGCCCAAGGTGACAACCAAGTTTGGGGGGGGGGGGCTCTATTGCTCAGAACAATATGAACAATCAAATAGGAGACAATTTTCAGCAGGGTTTTTGGAGTACCCACACCAGCCAGCAACAAACAGCACAACCAAGGCACAGCAAGAAACAAGCCCCACAAAGGAGGTGCCAAAACAGAAGGAGGAGGTAGTCCAGTGCCTACCCAAAGTTTTAGTGAATACAGAAGGAGACTTCCATATCTTTAATTTTAGCTCATTGGAAATTGATGAGGAAATGGCCAATTTCTTTGCCAAAGGACTGACTTTTTTTCGGACCACAGAGCTGACGTAGTCAGAATTGTTATAGACTTGAAAATGTTTGTTCGTAAACTCAATCTGACTTGTGAATTGGGACAAAACTCTGGACTTATCAACAGTTTAAGAGTTTCAAGTCTGTTCAACCTGCCCCTCCAAGCATCATTGGCTGTGTTTGAGAAAATTTGTGAAATGGCCATTAGGCATGCACTTAATTGTAGTGTAGCTAAGTATAACAGAAATAGAAACATCACTGTTAATGAACGGGATCTTCTCAAACTGCTTAATGTATGTAACATGAGGGTTATGAAACCCGATAAAGGAGGTGGGCTGGTGTTTATGGACAAACAGGTCTATGAAACAAGAATGTTGAGTTTATTAAATAGTGATGTATATGTTAGTGCAAGCCAGAATGAGCTAAATGGGGCATATAATAAAATTAATAGCATGTTGAGCGACCTTTTTCTTGAAGGGAGCATTGATGTGAATACATACCATTTTTTGACCATGCCAGCCCCAGTAGTTCCAACATTGTTTGGTGCCCCTAAAATACATAAGGATTTTAGTAGTCCACCCTTTAGACCTATTGTGGATGGTAGGGGTTCTGTGACATATGCTTATGCCAAGTTTGTTGACTGCAAGTTGAAACCGTTTTTTTAAGTCAGAGACACAAGTATGTCGAGATTCTTGGCATTTTTTGGAAAACATTAATGCACTAGAGTTTAATGAACATCACATTTTCCTTACAGTTGACATCAAGGACCTCTATACCTCCATTCCACACCGAACAGGACTCAAATGGGTTAGAGAGTTCCTTCACATAAGAGGGATGGAACATCAGCAAATTAATTTGATAGAAGTTCTCCTTGAAATAAAACTGGATAATAATTATATTCTTTTTTCAGACTAATTGTTCCTCCAAAAGAGTGGTATTGCAATGGGCTGCCCTTGTGGGAACAGTTTTGCTAACAGTGTCTTGGCCTATTGGGAAAGGTCCTTCCTATTTAATTGTACAACATACAAAGAACATGTGGCCTGGTACACAAGGTACCAGGATGACATGTTCTTTTTGTGGAAGGGGCCGGTGGACATGATTAATGGGTTTATAACTGAAATGACTTCATTTACTTCATTCTTGGAATTTACATACCAAGTAGGCCAAAATGAGGTTAACTTTTTGGACATCCACCTTAGTAAACACAATAACAATAGGCAATTTAGTTCTACTATCCATCGAAAACCCACATACTCTAATACGTTCTTACATTTGACAAGTTGCCATCCCCTCCATCAGAAAAGGGCAGTGGTTAAGAGCAGTGAGGACGGTATCCATTTTGATGATTTCTTAGAGGAGTGTAATCTCCTCAAGGAAATGTTCTTAAAAAGATCTTATCCTTTACCCTTAATAGATCTAGTGATGGAAGAGGCACATAATAAAAGATCAATAGGGTATTTTCAACCTTTGGTACAAGAAAAACAATTTTACACAACCCCACCAGTGGAGAATGTTGTTAACATTTCCCAGGGAAAAGAAAAGGTATTGAATGGGGCAACTAGTTTTTTAACAACCTCTTCCCTTGATGCAAGCAGCATTAGGGAGATTATATGTAAAAATTGGTCTTTAATACAACAGGATAACGAATTAGTCAAAATGTTGGGCACAGTACCAGCTATAACATACAGAAGAGGTCTCAATTTGAAAAACTTGGTTGTGAGACCGAAAAAAGCATTAAGAGGCCAAACTGGTATGTTTAAATGTGGAAGAGATACCCAATGTAAACATATTAAAGTGACTAATAAGGTTAACATCAGAGATAAGACCTATCAAATTTGGGGTAGACATATATGTGATTCCCAAGGGTTAGTATATGGGGCTGTCTACAACCAATGCGAAGGTTACTATATTGGAAAAACAGAATGAAAGCTCAAGCAAAGGATATACGAGCATCAATATAGCATTGCTAGGCAGATCAGTACAAATGCCCTAACAAGGCATATAATAGAACACCCAGACCATAAGTTCAGTTTTATTGTCTTGCAAAAAGTAGACCGTAGCAGCAGGGGTAGCCCATGACAACTTAAACTTGAGGAAATAGAACTGGCATGGCAGATCTGTACCATGGCTTATATTATGCTGGGTTTAAATGAATATGTAGCTATCAAATGTTTACTCAAAACAAAAGCCTTAGCTAGATAAGTATTACAAGCCTTTTTGAATAAATAGATCCATTTAGGATCTTTTAATATACATGGTTTTAAAAGTTAGTAATTTTAAAGTAACTATGGTACAATCACAAGACTGGGTGATTTGGTACTTTTAATATTAAGATAAATTAGGCTTGAGAAAGTTTATTGTCTAAGGTTTAGTGATTTTAGGAAAACCTATGTAAAACAAATCTCTGGTTCAGCAAACAAATGGTTACTTGTGTTTTTTTATTGTTGTTTGTTTTTTACTTAATTAATTAATTGCTTGATTAGACTAACACTGTGTATAAAAGGCATTCCTTTTCACACGGGATTGTATCTTGTATGTTTTTCGATGGTCTGAAGAAGTTGGCTTTTGCCAATGAAAGCGCTTACCAATAAAGGAGTTTAGTTCTACAAATCCGCTCTCTTTTTTTTGTTTTCACTAGTTTTGTTTTTTGTCAGTACGTAAATGTGTTGTTATGCAATGTTGTTTGACCACTTGTGGTTTAGTCAAATGCATCTTCAGTCAAATGATTTAGAATGATAGATAGATAGATAGATAGATAGATAGATAGATAGATAGATAGATAGATAGATAGATAGATAGATAGATATAGAAAGAGAGAGACGGAGAAATGTAGATATAGATATAAAGGCTCTCTGTCATCTTCTGCTCACATTAGAGTGACTTTTTCCTTTTTCATTAACTAGATGTCATCAAGTGTTCATTACAGAGATGCTATAACCTACATCCAAAATAATCTGCCTCATTTTTTGTCTTTCTAAAGAAGATGCAATATAGCATTGTAAGAAAGGGAAACAAGTATTTTTCAGTGTCATCTGAATTTCAATTATATTTGCTTCTCCGTTTAAAACCTGTTTGATCCTATACAAATCACTGCCCCCACCCCCATACTTAACACAGACCTTTAATGGTGATGTATGACTTCCTGCATTGCTTATATATGAGATACAATGTATCAAGAAGAAGACTATACAAGAAACACAATTATTCTATAGAGGGAAGATAACTTTCCTTTGTATGTTGCCTGAGTAAATGTCTTCAGACAGAAATTTATATAATTTCAGCAATAACAGCTTTGAGGATAGAACAGTGAGAGGCATGGCATTAGCAGGGGAAATGCCTATTCCACAGTCTTCCCTGAGATGGGAATAACACTACCATAGCAGGATCCATCATGTTTAAAAAACAACATGTTACACAGTATTGTTAAAAACTCAAACACACAAAAAATTAAAATACATACATTCTTCTGCCATTTTGCAAATACAGTTTCACTGATTTCCATTCTGATGGAACATGTGTTGCAGTGACTGTTGCTGTTCTTAGTATCTATTTAGTTAGTTAGTTAGTTAGCTAGTGTTGAAACTCTAACTGCATTCCATGTGCTGTCTTTGTATTACTTAATCTAGAGAGCTTGGGTATACAGAAAGTCAGATGTTTCTTCCTTTTTTTTGTAATGTTTAAGGTACACTTTGGGGTAAACTTCACTATTTTCTGCTGTACAATGTTTCAGATTGCAATAGGCACAAGAAATCTGAAGCTACAATAGTCTGATTCTACACAAAACTACTAGCATTTTTATTAACACTCAGGTAGAATAACAGATGGTGTCACTGTGAAGAAAGCTCTGCCATGTTCCAAGTTTTGTATTTCACCTTGGTGTGCTACCAAGTGAGAATAGGGTACCATTGGAAGGGGTCACATACTCTTCCACTGGTCACATATATGGGAAGCATTAGTTAAGGCATGTGTATATCTTTAAGTGAGATATTTTTTGTTACTTGTAAGCTCTGTCTTTTTGTCATTGCTGCATGACCATGGAGTTAATATGAGGACTGTAGGGTTAGAAAAAGTGATGACTACAACTAGCTAAATGATGAGAAGGTTTCACTATACTTCTAATACCCAAAATACATAAAAAATAAGTGTCAAACTTTTTCTGCAGTCCATTGCAATAATATTTGACTTTTAAGATATTCTACAACGCTACAGGGCTTTTTTGAGCTAAAATAAATTGATCAAAAATGTATACTTATAATCATTCGGTTTGCAGCAAAGTAGAAAAGAAATAAGGAATAACAATGTAATCTGCACATTAGGAATAATACAAGCATTTTGACAAAGTCTGTCCTGCTAGATTAAAAAATATACAAATTTACAAGCTCTTTACACTATGACAGCTTTCTACACCAGCTCTCAAATAAGCACTGAGGTACAAAACTAGGAGAAACTGTATTCCCATATAAAACATTATTCAGTGTCTCCTGTCATACATTACGTTTTACCCATGCCATTTGTACATCTGTCTTCCTCTTAAAACATAAGCTGTTGTGTAAATACACCATTCTGAAACAACATCTTCCTGCATGGATTGAAATTACATTTTAGCAATCATATAATGTTGCAGATTATAACAGGCACAATAAATCTGCAGCTACAATAGCCTGATTCAACACAAAACTACTGGCATTTTAAGAGCATGCAGATAGCATAACAGATGGTTTCCCTGTGAGGAAAACTCTGCCATGCTCAATGCTTAGTGGTATACCTCAATGTAGTACCAACTGAGAATAGGGAGCATTTCGGAGGGGGCCACATACTCTTCCAGTGCTATACACTGGTCACATATATAGATATTTGTGAAGCATTAGTTAAAGCATGTGAATATATTTAAGTAAGATATTGTTGATAGCATTAATTATGTTATATGGACCTATATTCTAAATCAATCTGATGTAAAACTACATGGTTTTAAAAACAGGACTACTTGGTGCTCTCTGTGCCAGCCTTGGCAATACCAAACCTACTGTCCAGACTAGCCCAGCACCTACTTGACAAATAAAAACACAATTTTAGAGTACATATACAAGGAGGATTAGGCCATCCTGCCCCTACAATGCATGCTATATTCAAGGCCACATATATGGAAGAAAGAGAAACGCATGTGCTCCCTTGCTTCCAAGTCTGTATGTCCTCAAAGTTAGTATATGTAGAGATCAGGAAAGTGGGGGAAAGCCTTTCTATACGAGGATGTAGGCTGGAACATTTCTCTTTCAAAGCATTCACATCAACATTCAACTTATTAGAATGTACCACAATAGTCTACCAGCTGTTGGTAAATCTGCAATGTTTGATGATGTGTGGTACATTCCAGTTTGAGAAATCAAAGTTGAACTTCCTCTTAAGTACTATTACTTTTTCTTAATTGTTCATCTTGAGAGGTTTATATTGTCACGTGTAAATAGATTAAATGGTGTCAGAATTAAAATGATCTGATGAGAAGGAGTTGCTACTCTGCTTTGCTTGACATGTTTCTATCTTTTTCACAGTTTCATCAATGAAGCTTCTACATAATTATATCCATGGCCAACAGACGGCCTGCTCTGCCATGCTTGCTTTCAGTGCAAGAGTTCATCACAATCTCATTTTTCATGTTTTTGGGTTTCTCTTAATTAACCAAGTAATTTCTTAACAAAACAGTCTTAGATGTCACATTTGAAAATGTTTATTTCCTTTTCAGCACTCCACTGAAATACCAGTGTCTTAGCTACGTTTCTTCAAATTTTTGTCACAAAATGCTACAACCACCATCAATTTTAAAGACGTATAGAAAACTGGAGTCTTTGATTTCAGAGATTTGAAAATGGACCTGCTGGAAAAGAAGAATTCATACAGTATGTAATGGCCCTTCAGATATAAGACAGTAAACAATTAAGACATTTAACTGAAGGACGGTGAGACAATATTTATGTCTTAATAAATAATATTCAAGTATAATATGAGCTCTACAAATGACAAGCCTAGGAAAGGCACTTTTTACTAGATGACAAGGAGTTCAGGAATTGGCTTATGTTTATGTAACTGAACTTAATACAGAGTGTAAGACTATGAGTGAGGTGACTTCTCTGATTCTTTGACAGAGATACAGAGGAGTATGTCCTCAGAAATGATCAGGTAAAGGCAATTACTTAATGGACGTTGACTTGACACTGGACAGGACTAGTGATGCATGTAGAGCAACTGCATTTTTTCTGGCATGTAGCTGAAAAGTTGGAAATGTATAAAACTAAGGCTGTGAATAAAAAGGAGGGCAAAACAGGACAGAAAAGTGTCATAAATATTAAAAATAAAAATTAAAATACTGATGATCACATGGAATCCAAGATGGTGGCTCTTCATTCATGAGCCAGCAGAAACAGCCCCATAGCAATCAGTGTGGTTACAAGAATAAGAAAGCACATTATAAAATAGTTAACAGAGTCATCATCATCATTCACAACCACTTCACAAGACTCTGTAATATATTGAAGCAAAGTGATACATCAAGATGTAAATCTATTACATTCAAAACAGCAGAATAAAACATAAATATCTTGACGCACAGGAGAGTTGCAATACACTGAATGTAATGCATGATGCAGACAGTGCTAAATTTATCTTAAAACACTGAATCAATTGATTGTGCTCTTAAATTAAGAAAAAAAAAATCTTGGTATAACAATGTGTATAGATAAGCATTTAACTATGCCAAGTTTGTTATATATGAACATCGCTATTATTATCAAACCTTCTGCTGTCATACAAATGGCAGTCACCACAGTACTGTATATATATATATATATATATATATATATATATATATATATATATAGGGTCTGTATTATAACATCGACGTCTCAAAATTTCAAATGTTATAAGATCGAACCCATAACCTTGAAGACTGACAATATCGAAGCCACGAAACAACAAATTCTTTCCCAGGGAAAGAATTCGGTAGGCCGTTTCCGTGGCTTCACTATTTCCTCCACTGTGGTGTGATCTTGGAGTTGACATGTTTAAGTATGGGGAGTGTGGGGGGTGAAGCCCCCCACATTAGAATCAGTTTGTAGTGTTTGTGTGTTTTGTGTTTTGTGCTGGAACCGTGATTTTTTTCTCCATGGAAAAAAAATCGCTGTTCTCAGTCTTCGATGTTGTCAGTCTTCGAGGTTTTGGATTCGATGTTATAACATTCAAAGTTTTGAGACTTTGATGTTATAATATAGACTATATACATATATATATATATATATATATATATATATATATATATATATATATATATATATATATATATGGATCTAGGATGTTTGCTCGAATGAACAAACGTCCGATTCCATAATAACTGAACACACTTTAACAAAAGCACTTTTATCGAAAAAGCGCTTTTGTTAAAGCGTGTTAAAAAATAAATAAATAAAAAAAACACTACGTTAACATATTAGCAGGGCCCCTTGCACCCCCCCCCACTTTAATATTCTCCCTTTGCGACCACACTACAGTGGGGAAAAGGGAAATTTCCCTTACCCACACCCTTATATAGCCTCGGCAACACGCATACTTATGTGAAAGTGCTTCTTCGGTGAAAAGCACTTTCTCGTAAGTATGCCTGGCCATTTGGGTTACGGTCATTTGTTCGACTAAACGTCCAGAACCCATATATATATATATATATATATATATATATATATATATATATATATATATATATATATATATATGTGTGTGTGTGTGTGTGTGTGTGTGTGTGTGTGTGTGTGTGTGTGTGTATGTATATATATATATATATATATATATATATATATATATATATATATATATATATATATATACATATGGATCTACTTCACATGACTGAAAACGCAAAATACCGAAATTCATTTTACTGAGATCACAATGCCTAATTGTCAAAATACTGAAAACTCATTTGACTGAGTCTCACTATACTGAAAGCTTACAATGCTGAATTTCAAAATACTGAATTTTAAGCCATAGACATGAACACTTACAGCACCAATGGCTAACTCTTCCCAAAACATAAAAACTACTTACTTCCTCTTAACAAAAACCGGATGATATAAAACCAAACTAGGTTTTGGACACTGCATTCTCCCCCCGTAACTGTATATACTAACTCCAGGATCGCACTACAGTGGGGAAAAAAGCGTATACCTTTTACTTACTTTACAGTACTGTATAAATTGCCACTACTGCCAGACGTGTACAAGACTTCTGCCATATCACTTTAGACACTTCCTATAAAAATGTAAAGAGACATAACCACATTTAGAAACACTACAACACTACTTTCTATACTACTACCAGTATTCTGACAGTTGGCACTTTAAGTTGCAGTCATTTTTTTATCACAAGCAAGTCAGATTTGTGGCAAATCAAAGCTGTAGGTGTTATCAGTCCCCAGGATTCACGAACGGTTATTTTCCATGCAAGAGCAGTGTAGCCACTCCTGCAGGGAATTTAGCCACTGAGTGATCCAGAAATGCACCGTACTGACGTGCACTAGCAAGCTGACACTGTTCCTGCCTCAACTCAGATGCTAATTACCTGATTTGCTGGTGAAAAACATGCAAATGAGGTAAAATAGTGATCCAGGAAACAGGTAGGCAGTGTAAGCTGCAGAAAAGTATTAATTTCTGCAAAAATGAAAACAGAGCCATGACAGCTCCAATAAAAGCATGGACCGTAACCTGTAGGCATGCCAATGGCAAAATATATGGCCATTGGTATGTTAAACTGTTTAAAGTTTGAAAAAATAAAAGTTTATTATTTTTCGGCCGATCTCGGCCGTTTAAGCATAGGGAAGCGCAGCACAAATGGGATGGTAGAGAAAATAAAAAAAATTAATAAAAAAGGTCCATTTAGGGAAAGCTGCATTTTGCCATTATAGTCATTGGCAAGCAGAATCAAAACAATGGCTAGAAACGGTTGCTAAGGGGGAAGGCTCTTGTGTAGTGCAGTAACTATGGATTAAGGCAGTGGGGTATGTTAATGAGGGGACTTATACTGAATCACAAAATCACACTTCTAAGTGTCACACTGCACCTAACCGTGTAGGTGCTCTAACACCATCGTATAGACAGGAGGAGCAACTAACATGAAAAGTGGATGTGTCATGTTTTCTGTAAGCACATTGGAGCTCCATTGGCTGGGTTTGTGCTTAGCTAAACACAGCTAAGCAAGGGTGTGTGTCTGAGACTGTATACACTTATTGCATGAACTGAGGAGCATGTTCGCACCCAGGAGAGGGCCATTTCTTGCTGTTTACACTAGCTACATGGGTCTGGGTGACACGCTGGGGCTATGGGTTACTTGATGCAGGGAACTGGGAATTATGACTTCCAAGAACCATTGTGTACACATGTTGGTACACAAGTAGTTTTCCCAATTAAAGTCAATGTGAAGTCACCTAGTATTATGGTGTTTGCTTGTATCATAATATTTCAAATTATGTTTCAAAAGCTGTAGTGGGAATCATGGGGCATGGTGGGGGATCTGTAACAAGCTATACAATTTGGAATGCAGTCTAACCCACTCTTAGTTGCACCTGGGGTATTTCTGACACATTCTGTTGGGCAAGTAGCCTGGTGGTGTGAATATCCTTGGTGAATATGGACACTCCTTCACCTTTATTGTTTGTGTCCTGGTTTGGTGGCCAACAGGTGTGGTGAGAGTTGTACCTGGTATTGCAGGGGTGCTCTCTGGAGCCTTGGATCAGGTCTCTGTTACTGCACAGTTATCAATGTTCTCTATTTTTAGGTGTGCATAGTGACTGTGAATGGCCAAAAAAACATTGATCCCTACACACACAGAGTTTCACAGTTTCCATGTCTAGGAATACAACTCCTACCTCACTAGTATATCACACTGCAGCATTATGCAGTTATAGGACATGCCACGGAGCTTACTGGGCTACACCCTCCCCAAATGTGTATTTCAAAGTGAATGGCATCAGCAGCCCTGCCAAAGTAGGACATTTGAAGTTGTAGTGAGTGTGAATGGCCTAAAAATCATTGATCCCTTCACAGACAAACACACACAGTTACCATGTCTGGGATAAGAACTCCTACCTAACTAGTACATCACCCTACAGCATTGCACAGTTATAGGACATGCCACGGAGATTACTGGGCTACTACTTCCCCAAAGGTGTATTTCAAAGTGAATGACATCAGCAGCCCTGCCAAAGTAGGGCATTTGAAATTGTAGTGAGAGTGAATGGCCTCAAAAGTATTGATCCCTACACAGACAAACACACACACAGCTGCCATGTCTGGGAGTAGAACTCTTACTTGACTTGTACATCACACTACAGCAATATGCAGCTATAGGATGTGCCACAGAGACTAGTGGGCTACTACTTCCCCAAAGGTGTATTTCAAGGTGAAGATATCAGCAAGCTTGCCATAGTAGGGCAATGGGAATTGCAGTGTATGTGCCTGGGCCATAACCCATTCATCTAGAGGCAGACACACAACACTCAAGCACACGCAGGTTTATATTCCACAGGTACGTGTATACAATGCTAGATGTCTACTGACCTGTATAGTCATGTTACACAGTTAGCACAAGCACCACAGACACTATAATGTTGAGGGATACCAGTGGCAAATGTCTACGCTGATTGACATTTACACATCATATGGTTTTAGCCAATTGGATGTGTGCTGGGTGGGACAGGCCTCATGATGGGAGGCTCTTTGTCACTGTCTGTCACTCTTCCACACGAGTATGTATAATTTTGGCTTATTATAGTGTGTTGTCCTTGGATATATGTGTATATTCCTATCCAATGTGTGTACAAATCATGACTGGTGTGTACTGAGGAGTGTGTGCACTAACATCTCTGACTGTCAGATATCTATGGTCCACTGTTGTTGCCAGACATGGGCTTCATAAGTGTGTGAGCATGCCCAGTATGACCTTTCATTATTTTGTTGTCTGACATGGCCTTTATTTCTCTAAGTGTGGGAGCATACCCAGTATGACTTTCTGTACTGCATGTGTGAATTCATTCCAGGTAGATTGTACTCCAGTGCAGACTTTTGTGTTCTACACCTACAGCTAGCAACCTGTTTCTGCAAGATATATGTAGATCAGTTGACAATATGGGGTAAAAATGGACCAAGGATAGTGAGTTACTGTAGGTAATTGTGTCTTTGCTGCTTCTGCTACATGGTCTTAGATTTAGCAGAGATATTCAGACATATGTACTGTTTTACACTGTGATGTTTTATGTCATCAAGTACTGTCAGGTATACATATTTGCTTGCAGTGATGTCCTGAGGAACACAGTGAATGCAGCTGTGTCCAGTATTGTAGTCAGCAGCCTACATATTCTTGCACAATCATGCCATTCTGGAGGGGAAGCTGCAGACACTTGCTGCTGGGTCTGTGTAAATGGTTCAGCACCTTGGTACAGTGGTGGCTGAGGATCCCATGCTTGTATATCCATTGACGTTACAGTATGGCCATATGTTGCTGTGCACCAGTCACCAACTATAAGATAAAAACCAGTGAAGCCTCCAATTCACACCAGAACCACGTTCATTGAGCGCTTTCATCAGCAACCATCAGCTGACTTCTTCAGAATGTAAAAACAGACAAACATCAGGTATTTATACTACCCAAAATCATGTGACTCAACCACTTTTTGTATTAAAACCATATACACCTAAAATACAAATATTAAGTTAAATATGACTCATACAAAATTCAAACCTTCAAAACATATGTAAATACACCCCCCCACAAAAATATACACATATGACCATATAATACAAAATATGTATATATATATATATATATATATATATATATATATATATATATATATAAGTGTAACTTCCTTCTTAAAAAAATGCTGTTTGTGTTATTTTATCTATTGTCCAATCCATGAGCGTATTTTCAGAAAACTACTCAAATTAACACTTTCATTTAGTCCAGGGAAATTGGTGGCATTCAGCCTAATTTGCCACCACTGTTCCCTGAAATTCAAAATATCTTCACAAGGACCTCCATGAGGATCTTGGGGAACTTTTTCAATGACAGGAAAAAACAAACTTGCCACTGAACGAAGTACTCACTAAGTAAGCAGTCCAATAGTCACAAAGCAAAACCAAAGTGGTACACCAGGCAGACAAAATAATCGAAGAAAGCAGTATTCACTTCACTTCTTTATTCCAAGAACAGAGTAAGCGCTTTCACGTTAAACAATAACGCTTCATCAGACTTCAACTATACCAGAAGATTGATCACATTTAAATATCCTTACCAATCAAATGATTAATTGGTTAATCAACATTTAAAGATGTAGTAGCATCACTTCCATAAAACGCTGCTGAATTTCTCATAGAAAGTTATATGATACGTTGATAAGCATATCAGTATAGAATGCATTCAACTAAATTATGTTATATCAATAACAAAAATATGTTGCTATTATTAATATAAAATATGTATATAGAAATTAGAATATTAAAACTATATATTCAAAATATATCAATATATGTGACCATATGTAAAATCTGATAACAAGAATAAAAAATTTAAAATTATTGTTTAACGTGCAAGCGCTTACTCTGTTCTTGGAATAAAGAAGTGAAGTGAATACTGCTTTCTTCGATTATTTTGTCTGCCTGGTGTACCACTTTGGTTTTGTTTTGTGACTATTGGACTGCTTACTTAGTGAGTACTTCGTTCAGTGGCAAGTTTGTTTTTTCCTGATATTGTCTTTATACGACGCCACTGAGACACGGCAGATGATAAAGTTATCAATGATGTGTTTCCTGCACCGTTAGATTCGCTACCGGAGAATTGTTGTTCTCTAAATGGATTATTTACAATGTCAACTAATCCTTTGCTCAAGTTAACATCAAAGGACTTTACCCATGATAAAGAGACTGGCGTAATGAATGATATTGATGTGATTATGGTCACTAGAAAACTCGAAAATAAGGTACAAAAACTGAAGAATATCCAATGGCAAAAACAACACACGGAGGCTTGCCTCAGTTTTGGCTATATTAAATTACTTATTGAGCAGTATGAGATGATAGAGAAAGACTTGACCTCTGAGATTGAGATTATAGAACAAGAACTAAAGTGTATGCTGAGTGCGACCCAGTTAAATGTATTGTATAGTGACTTGCGTAACATGATATCTATTTTAGACTTTAAAGCGTTACAGGATAAAAAAAGAAAACTTGAGCATGATTATCTTGATTTCCGAAGTAGTAATATTTTTTCTTGGCCAAGGGATAAAGCTACCAATAACAATTTCAAGCGTAATCAAGATATAAAATCAGCTCGTGATGTGAAGGGGAGTTGTCCTCAGCAACCAATCAAAGCGCCTATAACTTCACATGGAGTTGTAGGAAATGATGTCATGACTATCACGTCGGGAAATTCCTTACAACCGTCAGTACGCCCCAAGGCTACATTTTCACAAACTGTTAAGCGTCCTCTCAAACAATTTACTACACAAGCCTTAATACAGTCAGAAAAGAATGATGACGCTATTACTATGTTGCACTCATCTGGAACCCAAGACAATGCAACGGACAGTGGCACACATCAGAAAGCTTTACATTCTTCATCTGTGGTCGCTCCAAACGAAGGAGGAATTGCTTCGCTGGGGCTTGAAGATTTTTTAGCATTTCCACTTCCATTCAACCAGCACGAGAGGAGAGTTTGGTCTCCCCATCAAACAAAGAAAAGGAAGAATACGGAAGAAATTGTAGAACAACAGAAGAGAACTTCGAAACCAGCCATGAACATTTAGTTTACAATATTTCCAGGTACAAATTGAATGAATGTGAATTACGTGTGTTGGGTAGAGGCCTTAGCTTCATCCCCTCATGTTATACTGATGTTACTGATGTCATTTTGGACATCAAGTTTTTCACTAGGAACATATCTTTAAAACTGTTATTTGGCGCAGACAATAGAGATACTTCTACTGTTAATGTATTCAAGAAACCATCTACCTTCATACCGCCATGTAACTTAGTTTTAGAAGCTTTTGAACGAGCCTGTGAAAAAGATTTATTTGACTTATATGCACAGCGTAATGTTAAAAGTGGTTTTTACAATATGACTAAGGATGAGCATTTAGCATTATTGAGCCTACAGAATAATACAGAGATTGTCATTAGACAAGCTGATAAGGGAGATGCCATCATTGTTATGGATAAGGTTGAGTACTCCACTAAAATCAAGTTGTTGTTGGCTGATGAGATGACATATAGTAAACTTAATGCCACTAGTCTGAATAAACTGATCAATAGAGTACATGATAATTTGTATGACTTACTACTGAGTGGTATGATTGATACTGAGTTATATAATTATTTTTTGATTGAGAAACCCCTAGTACCTACCTTTAGGGGTCTTCCGAAAATACATAAAAACATGTTTGACCCTCCTCTAAGACCAATTGTGTCCAGTAAGGGTTGGTTAACTGAGTCAATGTCTATTTATTTAGACAAGCAGTTTAAACCCATTATCAATGGGATTAGACATATACTAAGAGATACGCAACATCTTTTGGAAGATTTGGCTGAAACTAATACAACAACACCTGTGGATATTACTGACTATTTAGTTACCTTAGATGTAAGGTCACTATTTACTTATATTTCTAACAACATTGGGATAGATTATGTGAGATTATTATTATTAGAACAAGGAATATGTAACAACAAAGTTATTAGGTTGATGTCGATTTTATTGGCAAAGGCTCTTGCCACCCCCATAGTGCCTTTTTTAGGCAAGGCTCAAATTCTAAACCTACCACCCTAGAACACAAAAAAGGAAAAAAACTAAGGGTAATGCTGCTCAATGCCAGAAGTCTAAATCTCAAAATGCACGCACTCGAGGCCCTTCTCAGTATGGAGAACATCGATGTCTGTGCTGTGACAGAAACCTGGTTCAAGGCTCCTGAGAGCACCCCAGCACTATCAGGTTTTACCTCATATCATGCGTTCCGGCCCCAAAATCCGGACAATACCAAGAAAGGAGGGGGGGGTATCCATATTCATCAAGGACACCCACACCTCAAGACTGGTGGCAACGCACGATGCATCGGAGACCATCCAGGTGCAATTAACCATAGGCAAGACTGCTCTGCAAATTGTAGCATGTTACAGGCCACCCTCACAAACTCAGGAACCTCACATGGCCTTCCTGAAAACACTAGAGGGATAAATGTATCACCAAACACCATCATACTAGGTGACTTCAATTACCCTAATATAGACTGGGAACACTACTCAAGCCCAAACACCCTAGCCCAAAAGTTCCTGGAATTCATAAACTCAAATGCCATGGAACAACTAGTCACCATCCCCACAAGAGGAGATAACATACTTGATCTCATCATCACGAACATGGGAGCACAATGCTCAACACCGGAAGTATACCCCTCACTGGTGAGATCAGATCACAAACTAATCTCGCTGGAGGTCCTCATCCCACCCCCACCTGAAATAAAAGACCACAGTAAAGAACTTCTCGAAGCCGACTTCACACTTCTAAAGATTAATGTGGTTTCCTTTAAGGCCCCGAGCGGAAAACAGTACTCAAGCCGCTGAATCACTTACAAATGCCTTCTACCAGCACCTGCAGGACTGCATGGATAAGGCAATCCCAAGCAAAACAAAGACTCTTTGTACCAAAGGCAAGCGTCCAGTCTGGTGGACCCCAGCCATAAACAAACTCTACAACAAAAGGAGGAAGCTACTACAAGATAGAGCAAAATCCTTAAACGGTAAGACACCCTTGATCACTATAAGTAAAAACTAAGAGCTCTCATAAAATCATCCAAAGCAAATTTTGAGAGAAAAATAGCTAAAGACTCAAAAGACAATCATAAGGCATTCTTTAGCTATGTTAGAAACCTGGGAGGAAACTCCCAGATATGCTCAGAACTAGTCCAAAATGATGTGAAGATTACTGATCCTACAGACATTGCCAACATACTGGCTGACAGGTTCAGTGCAAACTTCTCCCCTCCCCAAAGGAGAGATATCTATACCAAACGATTGCAGCCCCCAAACATTTCCAGCCCAAGTTAGAACTGCTCTCTCCAAAGCAAAAAACACAGCATCCATGGGACCCGATGGTGTCCCCGGCTGTGTGCTCCACGAACTCAATGAGGAATTAAACCCACAGCTAGGACAGCTATTTAATCAAAGTCTTACCTCTGGATACGCCCAGGAGTGGCGCACTGCAACTGTGGTCCCACTTCACAAAGGCGGTGCCTCCACCGACCCTGGAAATTACCGGCCTATTAGCTTGACAAGCCTTATCTGCAAAGCCATGGAGAGGATCATAATGGACCTCATAAATAAAGACATAGGGAATTTGCAGACCTTGGATCCAACCCAGTTTGGCTTTGTCAAAGGCAGATCATGCCTTTTAAACTTGGTTGACTGTTTTGGAACAGTCACCACAGCCATTGATGGGGGAAAGGCAGTCCATACAGCCTACCTCGATCTGGCGAAGGCCTTGATACAATACCCACTCGGGTATCATTGAAAAACTCATCAGCTTAAATGTTAACCCATACATCACAAGATGGGTTGCAAACTGGCTGAGTGACAGAACCCACAGGGTCAGAGTTGCTGGCGCCATGTCAGACTCAAAGCCTGTCACAAGTGGTGTCCCACAGGGCTCAGTCCTGGGCCCACTCTTGTTTGGCATCTACTTTTCCGAAGTACAAGCAAACACAGGAGGGTTATGGCTGACAAAGTTTGCAGATGACTGCAAACTGGCGCCATAGTAGAAAACACATCTGACACAGATATCCTTCAGAAGGGTCTCACAGAAACGGATAACTGGTGCCAGAGCCATGGCCTAAAGTTAAATGCCAAAAATGCATAGTCATACCCTTCGGGAAAAACAAGGTTACCCTAGCTACCAAATAGGTGGCAATCCACTGAGCACAGAAGAAGTTATCAGGGACTTGGGGACCCAGGTTGATTGTAGTCTGTCATTCGACACCCATGTAGCTAAAGTAGTTAGGAAGACCTTCTACATTGCCCACCTTATCATGAAGGGATTCTCATCTAGATCAAGGGAGGTCATGGTCTCCCTTTACTCATCACTCATCAGACCAATGATTGAGTACAATGCCCCATTCGGAATGTATCTGACCCGACACTTGCAGCAGCTGGAGAGGCCACAAAAGTTCCTCACCAAAAGGATAAAGGGTCTCAAAAATCTGTCCTATGCTGCCCGACTGAAAGAACTCCAGCTCTATTCAGTCGCTTACCGCTTGCTCAGAGGTGACCTTTGCCTAACATACAAGGCCATGTCAAACCCAGATTTGATGAATATGCTTCACCTCAAAAAATCTAGATCCGTCAGAGTCACAAGGGCGGGAGACTTAAACCTCGACACGGCTATTAATAGGACGTGCTGGAGGGATAGATTCATCACCCAAAGACTCCCTATGCTGTGGAATAAAATCCCGGTATATGTGAGGCAGAGCACCTCGCTGGCCTTGTTCAAGAGAAATCTTGACCAATGGATGGGAGATCGCAGATATACCCCAGGGATTACCTCAGTGTCACTGCTCGACAGAGGCACAGCAAAATAATGGGTATAGTTCCCCATACTTAAGGGGTGGCGTAAGCCACAAAATGATGGGCTAGGCTTGTAAATGCCCTCGGGCAGATAGCCTAGTATGAACCTATGAACCTATGAACCTATGAAGAACTTGTCTTAGAAAACAATGTACTATGTTACGAAGAAACATACTATCTACAAGGTAAGGGTGTTGCAATGGGCACACCCTGTGCCAATTCGTACGCCAATCTAGTTATGGCACACTGGGAGAACACTTACTTACTAACCAACAAAAATTATTTTGATTATGTCAAATATTATGGAAGGTTTGTAGATGATGTGTTTTTTGTATGGAGTGGTACATTGGAGTTATTGAATGATTTTATAACTTACATCAATGGTACTACAACTTTTCTGTTTTTTGAACACACATACGCCACCGATCACATAGAGTTTTTGGATGTTACTGTTAACAACAGTTGTGAAGGAATTCACACTGTGTTATATAGAAAAAGTTGCTGGAAGAATTGTTTGCTCCACCGTAACAGCATGCACCCTAGACATATTTATCCTAATATTGTCAAGGGTCAAGCTTATAGGGCATCTAGATTAACCACCAGAACTGAAGACTATGAGATACAACAGAAGATATTAAAAGACAACTTCATAACTAGGGGTTATGATGAGGCAGAGATCCATGAAGTCATTGAACATTGCACTAAAGAAAGGTTGGGCAAGGCATTACCATATTTTCATAGGACACAGAGTTCGAAGAAGCACATTGAAGGCAATAGGAATTACAAGCCAAATTACAAGAATAGATTAGTTATTCCTTACACCAATAGGAACACACAGATTAAGCATGTTATTGAGAGTAATTGGAAGATATTACTGATGGATGATAACATCAGGAATTTCATAGACACACGACCAGGTTTCACATACAGGAATATGAAGTCCCTAAAGAGACTCCTTTGTTATGAATCTACACATACTACTGTGACTTACTTGTCCCAACAGAAGGGAACCTTTCCATGTAGGTCATGCAAGCAATGTGTATATATTTATAATGGTAATAATGGTAATAAATATACACATCCGACAATGGGACGTGAATTTACCTTTGATTTTTATGCTGATTGCAGATCTTGTGATCTTGTATATTTGGCAGAATGTCAGATCTGCAAATGTTTTTATGTAGGCATGACCAATAGAACTTTGCGCGAAAGGATCAGGGAACATCTTTATGCAATTAATAAGGAAAATGACAATAATGCACTTGCCAAGCATACATTAATACATGGAATCAACCATAAGTTTAGTTTTAGGGTTATTCAATTGGTGCACAAGACATGTAGATTGGGCAATATAAAAAATCGAACTGAGGAGCTGGAGAATAAGTGGATCATCAGACTACAAGCCTCTCAGGGTCTTGCTTTGAACAACAAAGTAACGCTCAAACCATTTCTTTTAGCACGTTCACTCAAGCATTAATTTTTTGTGTTTTTTTATACATTTGTCTATAGAATTTTTGTATATGTGTTTTTAAATATGTTATTCATATTCTTACATCTATGTGATCCATATGCATATATATATATATATATAAAAAAATTTTTATTCTTGTTATCAGATTTTATATATGGTCACATATATTGATATATTTTGAATATATAGTTTTAATATTCTAATTTCTATATACATATTTTATATTAATAATAGCAACATATTTTTGTTATTGATATAACATAATTTAGTTGAATGCATTCTATACTGATATGCTTATCAACGTATCATATAACTTTCTATGAGAAATTCAGTAGCGTTTTATGGAAGTGATGCTATTACATCTTTAAATGTTGATTAACCAATTAATCATTTGATTGGTAAGGATATTTAAATGTGATCAATCTTCTGGTATAGTTGAAGTCTGATGAAGCGTTATTGTTTAACGTGAAAGCGCTAACTCTGTTCTTGGAATAAAGAAGTGAAGTGAATACTGCTTTCTTCGATTATTTTGTCTGCCTGGTGTACCACTTTGGTTTTGTTTTGTAACTTTTTCAATGACTAAAAATTTAAAGTCATGCCCAGAGAACTGCATACTATGTTTGTATAAAGCACTGTTAGGATTACAAATTTTAATGTCCCTAACATGCTCATATATCCTCTCCTTAAGACTTCTCTTGGTCTTCCCAATGTAAAAACCTTGACAAGAACTACAGAGAGTGACATAAACCATGCCCCTAGTACAACATAAATACTTCCCATGAGGTCTTATGGGAATGCTGTTGATGACAATCCTATCAGATGTAAGGATGAAAGGGCACTGGTTGCAAAAATCCTCTACATTTTTCACCTCATCCTTCATTACTCAATTTTCCTCTGATTACAATCAGATTTTTGATATTTTAAGGAAAAATTGGCATATTTTTAATAGTCAAGTAGAAGTTTTGGAAAAAGTAGGGCATCAACCCTGGATTATTTTTAGAAGAGGTACTTTCTTTAAGGAATTGTTACAGAAAACTAAACATACAGAAGTTCAGGAGGGTGGAGGAATCAAAATCCTCATGGAGGTCCTTGAGAAGATTTTTTGAATTTCAGGGAACTGTGGTGACAAATTAGGCTGAATGCCACTAATTTCCCTGAACTTAATGAAAGTGTAAGTTTGAGTAGTTTTCTGAAAATATGCTCATGGATTGGACAATAGATAAAATAACACAAACAACATTTTTTTAAGAAGGAGGTTACACACACATATCTATCTGTCTATCTATATATATATATATATATATATATATATATATATATATATATTTTTTTTTTTATTTTATTTTTATTTTATTTTACATTTGTTGACTGGGATAGTCCAACTGGATAAATGTCCATTTTCAGCAGAGGCCCGGGGAGAAAAGCTCCAAGGGTAAGCAGATACAGCATTACATAATACCAGCATGACATAGTACAAACAGACTATTTACAGAGATTACTTAAGTAAGCAAGTTAAGCAAGTTCCACAGGTTACAGTTAATCCTGAGCACAAGTCAGGATTAAATTAAATTACACAGTGGTTAACAGATTTTTACACATTCTAGAGAGAGTTAGCCAGGCTTGTTACATTGACATAGCCAATTAAGTGACAAATGTTGTTTGAGTCTAGTTTTAAATTGACCTAAGGTGGAAAGTAAGGTAATATCAGCTGGAAGAGAGTTCCATGATCTACTTACAGAGTTTGCAAAGAGAGAATTCCTGGCTGTGTTATTAATTTTGCTAGTCTGAATTAGTAGTTTGTTAGAGGATCGAAGTGGTCTAGGATTGTTATAGGGGGTGATAATATTTTTAAGTGCAGGAGTATTGTCCGGATTACAGAGGATTTTATAGGCCATAATCAGTTGGTTATACTGGATTAGGCTGGGTAGTTCAAGTCACCCAAGCTGATTTAGATTGATGCAATGATGTGTCCTACAAGGCAGCCCAGTGGCAAACCTGGCAATGTGGTTGTAGCAAATTGAGAGTTTGTTAAGGGCAGTCTTGTTTAAATTCGAGAGTAGAGGGGATGCATACAGAAGGGTTGAAAGAAGGTGAGAGTGAGTTATGGCAATTTTAGCTGGAGGGGTTAGGAAGGCTTTTATTCTGTAAAGTGACCCTAGTTTTTTATTGATGGTTTTGATAGTTTGGTTAACATGTAGGTCAAATTTTAGATTACTGTTTATGATGACACCTAATAGTTTTGTAGATGGGTCAGGGGAGATTATTGCGCCATCATTTGATTTTATGGTAAAGGTGAAAGCAGTAGACCTACATGTTGGTGAAAATAACAGCATTTTAGTTTTTTTGGGATTTAGGATCAGACGATGTTCAGAAAGCCAGTTTTCTATTGTATTAAAGGTGGTCTGGGTAGCTGACTATAACTCTAATGGAGATGTGGCTGAGCAAATCAGAGTAGAGTCATCAGCATATTGGATACAGCTGACTTTTGGGATGACAGTATAAAGGTCGTTAATGAAGATGGAGAACAGCAAGGGCCCTAGTATAGAGCCTTGTGGTACTCCAAGGGTGTTAGGTAGAAGGTTAAAGAGTTTGTTCTGCCAGAGGACAGCCTGCTGTTGACCATTCAGGTAGGACTGAAACCATTGGAGGGCTCCAGTATCTAGACAGAATGTTTGCAGGGTGTGGATTAAAAGTTGGTGATCAACCATATTGAATGCCTTGGAAAGATCCAAAAAGAGGGCTGAGGATATTTAATTATTGTTGCGATTATGGTTTATGGTGTTGGTAAAGGCTAGGAGGGCTGAAGTAGGGCTGTGATGAGGACGGAAGCCATGCTGAGTGTCTGCCATAAGGCAATTCTGGATTAGGTGGTGCATGAGTTGTCTATGAATACATTTTTCCATAATCTTTGCAAGTGGAGAGAGTATAGCTATTGGCCTATAATTGGAGAATTCAGTAGAGCTGCCTCCTTTGTGAAGTGGGATTACATAGGATATTTTCTAGATGGTAGGAATTTTAGCTTCTACTATGGTTCGATCGATTATTATTGAGACGGGGCAAGGAATAGCATCAGCTGATTTTTGTAGGTACTCGGCAGAGACTTGATCAGCAGAAAGTGTAGTGGGTTTTAATTTTTTGATCAAGATACGGATAAGTGAAGTGGCGATTGGTTGGAAGCTGAACGCGAGTAGGTTTCTAGGGGTGCTACTTTCAGGACCAGGGGAGCTAGGAGGTAGTTGGCTAGCTAGGGCTTGAATTGTCTCAGTAAATAATTGGTTAAAACTATCAGAAACATCTTCAGGGGTTTTATCAATAGTAGCAGCAGGGATTGGGGTTGAAGTTTGTCCAGGATGTAGTAGATTATTTAAACCTGCCCAAAACTTCTGAGGGTTATTTTGATTTACTGTCTGTAAATTACAGTAGTATTGTTTTTTGTCTTGTAAAATTGTTTTTTTTGGTTTCATTCCTGGATTGCCTGTATTTAATGTGATCTTGAGGGTCTTTAGAAGAACGCCATAAAGCCCATGCTCTGTTTCTAAGGGTAATTTTGAGTTTAGACTCTATAGAAAGCCATGGCACAGTTTTTTCCTTGGTTCTCTTTGAACGAACAGGTGCATGCAAATCAAGGATCTCAAGGAATTTGTTGTTAAAGTATGCTACTACTTCCTCTAAGGGGAGGTGTTTTAGAATAGACCAATTAGATGAGTTTAGTTCTTGTTGGAATTTGGCAGGGTCAAAGTTTTTATTGTTTCTAACCTTTCTGAGTAAGGGTTGTTGGGAATTAATGGTTTTGTGCTTAATTACATATGTGAGAAGGTGATCGCTTAGGCCATTAAGGAGGGTACCAGAGGTGTACAGTTGGGGGTAACTATTTATGAGTATATACATATTTTGTATTAGATGGTTATATGTGTATATTTTTGTGGGGGGTGTATTTATATATGTTTTTAAGGTTTGAATTTTGTATGAGTCATATTTAACTTAATATTTGTATTTTTATGTGTATATGGTTTTAATACAAAAAGTGGTTGAGTCACATGATTTTGGGTAGTATAAATATCTGATGTTTGTCTGTTTTTGCATTCTGAAGAAGTCAGCTGATGGTTGCTGATGAAAGCGCTCAATAAATGTGGTTTTGGTGTGAATTGGAGGCTTCACTGGTTTTTATCATATCCTGCTTTGACCATACCTCACACCTCTACAGATTCACACAGGTTACCCAAAGACAGGGGTCATAATTCTGGACATTACCCCTTCACATTGCGGTTTACAAGCAGGTTTGTAGCCACCCATTCTTGTGTTTGCAGCCAGGGATAGTATGTGCACACGACTGAGTTTCAGACTTCACATACTCCATGCCGCCCATGCTCCTACCCCCCTCTATTATTCTATCCTCTTCCAAACATTATGCAAACATTATCTGATATGTTCCCTATAGTTATCACCTCATCCCAGCAGTAATTTGGTGTTGGTCCACAGTTACATGTTACTGGGATTTGTCCACATGGCCTTGCATTTGGGTCCTGTGGACTGTGTTATGTTGTTATTTGGGAGTCCATGACATAACATACATTGGCAGGACGGGTGAGACACAGGCCTTTGGCAGAGGACTGTAGGCCATTTGGTAGTGATGCAGGCCATATGTAACAGGCTGTTGCATTCTCTCACCCCTAAAGTCCCAGACTGCAATACACTATATTCCCTGGGGTGACAGGGTAGGTGTGCAAGGTGTTCATGCCAATACTTTCTGTCATTATTGATCTAGTGGTGTGGATGCTGGCAGGGTGCTGCTTACAGCTAGGGACACACCTGCATGGGACACCTGTTCTGCATGCTGCATTCTTTAGCTATTGCCATACCAGAGGTGGGGGCCATATTGTACTTATTCCCAACAGCAGGGATAAGACCAGAGAGGCACCTGTGGGTGATGGTGGGGTGAGCTGGGTGCATGTGTCCTATGGACACTACTTACATCTGACTCATAGATATGCATGGGGCATTCCACTTATGCTGGCTTGTGCAGGGACATCAGCTGTTTCTCAATACTTCATTCCTGTGACCTTTGTGGTCAGTCAGTGTTTGGCCAGATGATATCAGTATTCCCTACTGTAAGCCCAAATAATGTGCTGCTAACTTGTATGTACAATTCCAAGGGTGTGTCTATTTGACAGTTGCATATTATAAACTGTCTGTCCGGGGTACTTCCCCCTGTGTACTGCTTATATGTCTGGGCCCACATTCATTCCATGGCCATCTTTCAGATGGTGACACATATTACTTCCAAACATTTACTACGGCTTACTGTTGGAAAGTGTTTTGTTGGGAAACATTGTTTTTGGTACTGCAGTTGTGAGAACTTGTCCCTGTCATTGGCAGTACTAGCCAATGGCCACCAGGATAAACCTCACTATGCATATATACTGACCACTATCACACAATATACAACACATACCAACCTAACACACACAGCCCTACATATTGTACACATGCTACAATCTATCCTGCTACCTTAACCAGCTCAGGTAATCTGTGCTCCACTGTTATTATACCTACACATACATGTTACTACATTTCTACATATGACTGGGGGGCACACCTGACTGTTACTACATTCCAACATAGGTTTGGGGGGCACAACTGACTGTTACTCATTTCTACATAGGATTGGGGGGTACACCTGGCACTTGTACACATTTGCTATGACTGTACTGGTATTTCAGGTAGTCCATTTCATTCTGTATTCTGAGCTATCATGCTGACTAGAGTCATATCAGTGTACTACAGGTCTTAGGTTTGATTGACCTACATTTCAGTTTCTGACTTCTTAGCTTCAGAACTAACATCCCACTGCCTGACCTGTTGTAGTCTGTCTGTGTAGGTCTGGAGGGGGCTGTTCTCCATAGCCATCACTCAAAGGCCTTAGCACAGCCTTTGTTTGTGTTTGTCTATGCCTGTCCTGCTGGCTGAGACTGTTGTTGGGTATGTGAGCCTCCCTGACTGGCATGTGTGTGTCCTATGGACAAACATGTGACCCACCACATTTCCTGCAGTGAGTTTTGTCACTTTGTCTAGTACTGGCTACTATGGTGACACCAGCATTTGTTACAGATCTCATGCTGCCACTATAGGGTTCTACTGTCTGCTGACATCCTATTCAACCACCCGATTTCCTTGCATGCTCACATCCATACCATCGATACAAGTAACAAAACATACTACTCCATTCGGCAATTGATAGGGAGAGTGACTTACTTTGTGGCTGTGCCAGTATTGAGGATGGTGCTGGAGGGCTGACTATGTCAGATGCACATAGTATACTCCCTATAAATGATTAAGCACAGGTAGTGCCATGTTTGGCATCCCTTTTACTGTATGTGTGAGTCAGAGAGAGAGGTGTCATTCCCTGGGTTCTTACTGTGTCAGTGTATGTGTTATGCATTGCCTCTTTGCCATGGCCTGGGCATACAGGGTACGCCTCCTTCTGCCTACTGGGGCATGCTCAGGTTGGTCCTCCTCTGAGTCTCTCTGTGCCTGTGCAGGCCTTGGCAATGGTGGGGGGCTGTGTGGCTCTGCCCTGTGCTGTTCCTGCTGCAGCTGTTTCCACATGATCATATTGTGTAGCATAGCACATATGATGACAACTTGGATACATGTAGCTGGTGAGTACTGCAAGGCTCCACCGGATGTGTCCAGGCACCGGAACTGTGACTTGAGCATCCCAAACACTCGCTCTATTATTATTCTGGTCTGTGATTGTGCCTCATTATGGAGTTCTTGTTTGGGTGTGTGTGCATTTCTGATGGGTGTCATCAGCCACAGCTCCAGTGCATAACCAGCATCCCCCACTAGGTGGCCATAAGGAATGTCCCCACTGGCAAATCTCTGGTACAGCTGTGTCATATGCCAGATGTGGGAGTTGTGATAGCTTCCAGGGCAGCCAGCACACACATTTGTTATAATGCCCTGGGCATCACATAGGACCTGGCAGTTGATGGAGGAGAAGCACTTGCAGTTGCTGTAGACCCTACCCCACTCACCATGTGGTGCTTTGATACATATGTGCATGCATTCTGTAGCACCCACTACCTCAGGGTATTCTGCTATTTGATGGAAGAGACGCATATTGTTGGTCAATGCCTCACAACTGTTGTGGAAATATAGTGCTCATCGGCATGTGCTGACATGGCATCCGAGAACTGGTGGAATACCCTGGATGCTGAAGTCTATGAGATCCCCATGATATCCCCAGTTGACCTTTAGAAGTTACCTGTGGCTAGTATTCTTAGGCCTACAAATACCTTGGTATCAACTGGGATGGGTTCCCTTCTGTTTGTTCTGCGTGTGAGGTGTGGCTGGCACAGCTCAACAATTTGCTGTAGGAGATCCGTGTCCACCCTATAGTGCTCAACTATCTCCAGCTCATGTAGCCCCTGGTAGGTTACCCTGGGTCTGTACACTCTTCTCCTTCTCCAAACTGTGGGTTGGTCATCAGCATTCTCATCCTTACCACCCTCAGCCTCTTCCACATGTTGATTTATGATAGCTGCTGCAGTCCCTGTCATTTTGTTGCTTTTGTTTGTTAAAATTTCCCCGCTTGTGTACACTGGTGGTGCAGAGTTTGTGGGAAAAAACAGAGGGAAAGATGTTTGCATAGTTTATAGTGGTGTGCTGGGCTGGGCTGCTACCTGTGTAATTGGCTGATTCTGATACATTTCACCTGCCAGCTATGCTAGCTCTCCTAGATTACCTTCCTACTGCAGTTTTTCCTTCCCGTTACCTTCCTGTTTAAGCCCAGGGACATGACGGTCAATGCTCAGATGTGCACGGAGCTGCTATTTCCTGATTTACTTTTTTTTTTCCTTTAAGATTCTTAGGTTCATAGGGTCATATGTTTTTTTTCCCTTTAAAACACGGTGCGCACCGTGCACACCCGTTTAGGCAATGTAATGAGTGTTAGGCAGCCTCAGACACACCCCCTTGCTTAGCTCTACTAAGCTAAGGGCAAACCCGAGCCACAGGGCTCCAATAAGCTTGCAGTATGCCTGACACACCCCTCTATGATGTCAGCTAGCTCTTAGGCTTGCACCGTGGTCTTTCTGCACTGACACGGTTGGATACAGGCTAGCCATGAGGGGGATCTTGGATTCAGTATTATTCCCCTCATTTGCATAGGATCGCCTGCTAATGTCTAGCTAAAAGGCTGACACTGAGCCTTCCTCCATAGCAACCATTATTCACTGGCCATGTTGTCTTCTGGCTGCCATTGAGGATAATGACAAAATTGTGATTTTGGATACAATGCTTATTTCAAGTTGTTTTTATATTTTCGGCCTGATCCCATTTGCGTGCCACTGCCCTGCGCTTAAACATCCGAAATAGGCTAAAAAAAGTTTTTTCCCCAACTGTTTTCCATGCCAGTGGCCATATATTTGGCCTTAGGCATGCTTTCCATGTTTATATACACCCTTTATTTGGAGCTGTCATGGCTTCGTTTTGTAGTTTTCAGAAATATACTCGGTTACTAACTGTTTACATTTCCGCAGACTACACTAGTCCTGCATGGCCAGCTGCCAGCTTCCTGGATCGCAAATTCACCTCATTTGCATGGTTTTCTCCTGCAAATGGGGTAATTTGCATATAGGAGCTGTGTCCATGCAGGAATAGTGCAGGAATGCTCATGCATATCCCGGGAGCTTATTCCTGGATCGCACAGTGGCCATATTGCCTGCAGCAGCTCCTGCACTATTCCTGCATGCCATGCAGAGCTTGCTGAATCCTAGGGTATGTGTATATTTTATATGTATATCACTATATATATTATGTATATATTTGTCCATATATATGCATTTCCATACATATATACATGTAGTGAAAAGAAACAGCAAAGAACGCAACACCCCACAGAGCAAATGCCTTGCTGCTATAGAATAATAAGAAATATAATCCAAAACACAGCAAGCAGCAAAGGCAACCACGTATTGCAGTAAACGCCAGTACTCACTTCAATATAAAAAATAGACCAAGATTCTTTATTTTGCACACTCGGTAAGCGCTTTCACTACTCGCTTCATCAGACCATCAAGAGCACATATCCCAGGTCACTCCTTATATAACAGCAGCCTTAATCAATTATATAATTAAATAGAAATCTTCTTTAAAGCAACACTCCCATACTAACTGCACTCTAAATATAATAGAAGTTAGTGTAAGCATATAGAAATACAAGACATGCATAAACTTTAAAACCTATGACACTCAAACTGTCTAAGACTAATCAAATTATAAAAAACTATATTAACTATATCAAAACAAGTAAAAAAATAAATTAATATCAAATAGATATGTCATGTAAAAACATGTTGAACAACAAGACTTGTTAAGGGGACCTTCTTCTAAAACAAGGGGTAGATCCCTGAATCAAAAACATGTACAATAAATCAACAACCCACAGAGGTCTAATTCACCATTAGCCCCCTGGATTTCAATACAGGTTTCAATGAAGCTCTCTCATTGAGCCCCCTCACCTGGTCAGCCCTAAGCCTCATAATCTAAAGGGATCCAGTATCTGTCTGCCTGGGATGACATGGTCGGAAGACCACGATGCTTTTCCAGAGATGGCCTGCACCTGTCACCCCTGGGATTCCGGATACTGGCTAAGGTTCTTGCCACCCATATAGTGCCTTTTTTAGGCAAGGTTCAAATTACAAATTCATCACCATAACAGGAACAGGCAAGCAAAAACTGAGGGTGATGCTGCTCAATGTTAGAAGTCTAAATCTCAAAGGCACTCACTCAAGGCACTCCTTAAAATGGAGAACATCGATATCTGTGCAGTGACTGAGACCTGGTTCAAGGCTCCAGAGAGCACCCCTGCACTACCAGGCTAGAACTCATACCACACTTTTCGGCCATGTAACCTGGACTGGAGCACCAAAGGTGGAAGTGTGTCCATATTCATTAAGGATATCCACACCTCCAGGTTAGTTGCTCAGCATAATGCAGCAGAGGTAATCCAAGTGCAACTAACTCTGGGCAAAACTGCAATCCAAATTGTAGCTTGCTACAGATCCTCCATCATGCTCCAACATTCCCAATCCTCTTTTCTTGATGTACTGGAAAATATTAGGGTTCAACCAAACACCCTAATAATGGGCAATTTCAACTACCCCACCATTAACTGGGAAAACTACTCATGTACCAACTTCTTCGCTCAACGCTTTCTGGAATTCATAAAATTCAATGCCCTGGATCAACTTATCCACACCCCCACCAGGGGCAACAATATCCTAGATCTAGTCATTACCAACATGAGTGACCGGTGTTCCACACCTGAAGTCAACGCCTCATTAGTCCGATCCGACCATAAGCTAATTACCCTAGATATCCACATCCTGCCCCCATCCCCCATTAAGGAAACCATGGTAAAAAATTTCTCCAAAGCCAACTTCATGCTTCTTAAGACAGAAGTGGTGAACTTCATGACACCCATGCAGATGGACAATACAGTTATGACTACTGAATCCTACACAATTGTACTTTATAAGCCCTTACACGAGTGCATGGATCATGCTATCCCAAACAGAACCAACATGCTATCCTCTAAAAAAAAGGAAGCCAATCTGGTAGTCCCCTGCCATAAACAAACTGTACAACAGAAGGAAGAAACTGTTGCAAAAGAGAGTAAAATCCCATGAGTGGAGGAGCTCCCTGGTAAGCCTCAGTAAGAAGCTGCGATCCCTGATAAAATCCTCCAAAGCTAGTTATGAAAACAAAATCGCCACTGACTCTAAAGACAACCACAAAGCATTCTATAGCTATGTCAAGAATCTCAATGGCAATGCTCAAATCTGCTCTGAGTTACAGCACAATGGCACTAAATATACAGACCCAACTGATATTGCCAATATCCTGGCAGATAGGTTCAGTGCTAACTTTACCCCCCTCTCACCCCCTAAAGGGCCCATCTCTATACCTGAAGAATGTAAAGTTCATGTAATCACGGCTGCACAGGTAAAAACCACACTCTCCAAAGCCAAGAACACAGCATCCGTGGGACTAGACAACATCCCATGCTGCATTCTACATGAACTACAGAAAGAACTGGCACCCCAACTAAGTACCATGTTCAATCATAGCCTCACCTCAGGCTTTGTGCCCACTGAATGGTGCACAGCGACGGTTATCCCACTCCACAAGGGGGGAGCCACCACGGACCCTGGGAACTACCGCCCCATTAGCCTGACGAGCCTGGTCTGCAAGGCCATGGAATGTATCATCATGGAACTTATAAACAAAGACATTGGTAATCCGCAAACTCTGGACCCCACCCAGTTCAGGTTTGTAAAAGGCAGATCATGTCTCCTAAACCTGACAGACTTCTTTGAATCAGTCATCAAAGCCATAGACGAGGGTAAGGTGGTTCACACAGGTTAGCTAGATCTTGCTAAGGCTTTCAACACCATCCCCCACTCTGGAATTATAGATAAACTCACTAAACTAGGTATAAATCCCTGTCACAAGATGGGTTGCCAGCTGGCTCACTGACAAAACCCACACTGTGAAAGTAGGAGACTCCAAATCTGACTTCAGACCAGTGACAAGTGGAGTACCATAGGGTTCAGTCCCGGGTCCTCTCCTGTTTGGTATCTACTTCTCTGAAGTACAGTCTAACACAGAATGTCTTTGACTAATGAAGTTCACATATGACTGCAAACTAGGAGCCATAATTGAAGCTCTAATGATGTGGACATCCTACAAAAGGCCCCCACTGAGACAGATGCCTGGTGTCAAAGCCATGGCCTCAAGCTCAATGCCAAATAATGCAATGTCATCCTCTTTGGTAAAAACTCTGTACCCATGAACTACAACATAGGCGGTAGTATACTTAACACCGAAAGTGTGATAAGAGACCTTGGGACACAGGTGAACAGTAGTCTCTCCTTTGATAATCACAACGCCACAGTAGTCAGGAAATCCTTCTACTTGGCATACTGTTAGAAAAATGTGTATTTGAATATAGGAGAAATGCTAGTTTAAAAGCAAAGTAGTACATAATGCATTTTATTCTATTAATCATATAATAGTAAGGATTAATTCATGTGTAAATGTAAGTAGTTTTGAAACTGCAGTGTGGCTTGAAGCAAAGTTGACCTTCGACCCTGGCAGATGCAAGCTTAGCAAGTTTTAATATTTATGCTTTTCACAAGTGATTATCTGCTGGGTCAGGAAATTAAATGTGTGAAATAATGAAATCTTCTGCTCTTTCCTGTCGGAATGATTTGGCCTTGTATATGTGTTATTGAGATAAGCACGCAGCTGGTAGGAAAGTGTAACAGAGAACAAAGAAGATTATTAAAAGACTGAATCTGCTATTGTATTCAAACTGATATGAAACCTTGAAGAAGTAACTTTACAGAAAGACATTATGTCTGACCAGCTGGATAGCAAGGCCGTATTGTATCTAGAGGAAAAGTTTTTTTAAATATACAGCATCAACAGCTTTATGAATAGAAGACTGTAAGCTAAAGTGATGTAGATGCCCTGTGACATATTACGTCAGTAAGGTGGGCATAGCTTAAATGTTAAACCTATATAAAATTGTGTGCTTCCTGTTTCATGTCAGACAAAATTCTGTACTTGTATTTTTTTTGCCTCCTGATGTACACTAGTAAACTTTTTAACCTGAACACCCTGTGTATTTAAATCTTATTTTATTTAACAGTTTGGTCCTTCGCAGACTGAATTCCCTTGGTAAGCCTCAGATCAGAGCGTATTGGTGGTCGAATACTGCGCAGGAGAAGTTACCGAAATGGTTCTTCTTGAGTGAAAAGACCTCCGACTGAATTGTCGTATAAAGAGGCTGGCCACTTTCTGATCTGTGGCCGAAAAGCAGAACTTGGACTTTCTCAATACCGGAGGCTCAGGTAGGAAGAATTTGCCTTTTTTCTGTTTTAGATCAGGGACTAGGTTACAGTATATTGTTGTCAAGATTTGTTTTGCAGATCAGGGACAAAAGGAAGTACTGTATATTTGGTCATAGATCAGGGTAACAGAATAAGGTAGGCAGTTATTCTAGATAAACTGTGAACAGGCACTGAGAACTTGATATCACGTGATAAAAAGGGTTACATAACATTTTTTTTGCCATGGGAAATCAGTGCACTAAAACATCGTGAGATCCGCCCCTAATCGAAGACGCAAAATACATGCAATTACAACGTTCTGATAACATTAGGTATTATACGAAATGGGTTAGTAAATATGAATTTGATGGTAAACTAGATAAGACTTCACTAGTTAAACTCCTTAAACAGCTTAAATCTGATGCGGAAGCTCAGGCAAAAAAGCAACGCCAATTAGGCATTCCTCAGGCACACAGGTGGATTGAGGAAGCAAATCGTAGAGAGCAGAAGCTTAAAAATTCAAAAACATTATTCCTAGACAAAGAGGATAATACCTTGGTAATAGCGACAGCTCCCCCTCCTCCTCCCTTGCCCCCTCCCTTACCCTTTACAGGATGTGAAGCGAGTGGACAGGTTGGTCTGCCTCCGCGTTATCCTGAAGCTTCAGCAAGACCACAACCATTTGTTAGAGATCCTATTGAAACTAGGTCCTGAACACGTAAAACACATAGGGACACAGAATTATATCAAATAGAGAGAAACCTACAGGATGAGAGTGAGGAAGAAATATGCCCACTTATAGAAGTTCCAAATCCTCAAGCAGGACAGGAAGGGCAGGACCCAACACTCTTAGTATACAGACCATGGACACCGGAAGATATCCGGAAGGCTACTGAGGGAATTCCCCATCCGAAAGTTAAGTTTACGAAATTTTTAGAAGATTTACAAGGCATGAGATTGAGTTACCACTTGAATGGAGAAGAAGTAGAAAAAGTAGTAAGACAAATTATAGGTCCAGACTGGCACATGATTTGTGGCACCTGGAATCTTCGTAATGCAGAGCTTAGACCACTCCCACATAGTGACACAGAGTTAGACAACAGAGTGAAAGGTCTGACAGACCGAATCTCTGAGAAATGGAAACCTAGAGCAGACTGGACTTGCATTAATCAATGCATACAACAGGAAAATGAGACAATAGATGGATATTACGCTAGATTATTAGGATGTTTTAATAATCATAGTGGTATGTCGGTTCCTGAGAACCAAACGAATGATTCCCTATATGAACAACAATTAAAAAATGCATTTCTGAAAGGTTGCATTGCACCTATTAGTAGCTTCATTATGAAGCATATGATAGACCATCGAACAGGGAGGCTACAAGCCTTACTTGAATACGCTAGACATGCTGAAAGGCATTTTAATAGTAAAAAGAAAAAGAAGGCACAAGTCTTCACTGCTGAAGATGGAGCTGAAGTGTTTGTATTACAGTCAGGTAAAAAGGGCAAGAAAAATGCCCAGGGGGACAAACAGTCTGACAAACGATCAGAAGATTTTGAAGAAAGAAAAAAGAGAGGTGAATGCTTCAAGTGTGGGAAAAAGGGACATCTAGCAAGGGATTGTAAACAAAACAAAAAGGTAATTACAGAAGATAAGGGAGATGAGGACTGACTATATGATAGTGAAGATACATCATGTGAAAGTCACAAATCATCAGGAAAAGTTAATAAACAAAAAACAAATGTAAATGTGATAGAAGGAGTAGAGGAAGTGCAAGTAGATATGGAGGATGAAGAAAGTGAAATTTTGGACTTAGCATTATTGAGTTTAGAGCTCTACTTAGCAGATACGAAACCGGAAGTTACACTTCTGGTGGAGGGAAGGGAAGTCAAATTCCTGTGTGACTCAGGAGCGTCACGGACTTTGATACACCCGTCCAAGTTACCAGAACATTCCGAATCACCTGATTATATATTAGTGAAAACAGCAAACATACAGCTATATAGGGAACCACTTTCCCATGATATAGCAATAACTGACCCTGTTTCAGGTATGACCCAGAGAAGTAAAATTGTTGTTTCTGCAAAGTGTCCAGTAAACCTATTGGGCAGAGAACTTATGCAAATATTTGGCATAGCAGTAGTTCCAACTGTACAACGTATGGAGGCATAGAGACAAATGGATACCTTTGTAGTGCGATCAGAGGGTGAAACGTTTTACTGGTACAGCCAGGATCTAGTCACGACTGGTCCAGGGGCAGTAACTGAGAAACTGATGAACGTAGCCATCACTAAAGCCCCCTCCCTCAACACTGATTGACAGCATTTGTTACACTGTACTCTATACTACTGTACTACACCAGGACCTGATAGAGAGTATGAGCAAGAATTGTTTAGAAATCGTGCAACTAGATTGGTTTTGCATACTTTGTACTGGGATACTGAGGGGAACAGTGTAGTTAGCGGTTCATTACCTCAAGAATTCCTTGCATTGTATAGATCAAATTGGTTACCACATGTCAGCTTGACAAAGAACAAAAGTGTCAAATGGGCAGACTTAGGAGAAAAAGTAACAAGATGGGAAAACAGACTGATTTAGAACTATCAGAACAAGGGATACAAAAACAAAAACTGAATTGGTTGACACAGACACATCCAGCTGTACACTTGCAATCTAGCGAGGACAGCTGATTAGCGTTCTTATTAGAAGAAGAAGAAAAGGCCTTATGTGAAATTCCAACAACTCTTTGGTTAACAGGCAAGTCAGATGTAGGACTTATTCGAACAGCAGGACCAGTTACAATAACCCCAAAGTCAACTTTTAGACCACAGAAAAGACAATACCCTTTGAGAAAGGATGCAGAAATAGGAATTAAGCCTGTAATAGCAGCATTACTCAAAGAAGGAGTACTGGTAGAATCTCCTGATTCACCATGTAATGCACCCCTATTTCCTGTTAAAAAAGCAAACGGAGAATGGCGGATGGTACAAGATTTACAAGCTGTAAATAATGCAGTAATACCTAGAGCACCTACGGTGCCAGACCCACACACTTTGTTAAACGATTTAAAACCACAACAGAAGTATTTCTCTGTGGTAGACATCAGCAATGCTTTCTTCTCGATACTGATACATCCTGATAGTCAATATTAGTTCGCATTTACATTTCAGGGTAAAAGGTATACATATACTCGACTACCACAGGGATATTGTGAGAGTCCAACAATATTTGCACAAGAAATGGCTAGCAACCTGGCAGGGTTTACCCCACCGGGAGGTAGTCAAATTCTACATTACATAGATGACATCTTGCTAGCAGCCCCCACCCATCAACAGTGCAGGGAGAATACTGTAGCATTATTGAAATTTTTAGCAACACAAGGACACAAAGTAAACAAAAGTAAGTTACAACTTTGGAGAAAACAAGTTAGATACTTGGGATATGTAATATCCAATGAAGGTAGAATACTAGATGAGGAAAGAAAAACAGCAATTTCGCAAGCACCTAAACCAGCAACCAAGCAGGAAAGGATGTCTTTCTTGGGTACAACTAATTTCTGCCGGAGCTGGATATCAAATTATGCTTTGGAATCTTCTCCACTGACTCACTTGATATATAAGACACCAATGGCAGCACAAGATATCTTACAATGGACACCCAAAGCAGAAATGGCTTTCTGCAGGTTGAAGCAGTTGATAGCTTCTTCATTAGTTTTAGGACTTCCAAATTATCACAAACATTTTTTTCAGACCGTAGATTGCAAACAAGGATATATGACGTCAGTATTGATGCAACAGCATGGGGACAAGCAACACCCCATAGCCTACTATTCATCACAGTTAGACCCAGTGGTGCGATCTTTGCCTCACTGTGTACAAGCAGTAGTTGCAGCTGCAATGGCAGTACAGGCTTCGGCCTCAGTGGTGTTATTCCACCCTCTCACATTGAGACTGCCTCATGCAGTTGCAATAATTTTACTGCAAGAGAAAGTGGCATACATTTCTCCTGCTAGACATATTTCATGTATGACTATACTGCTGAGCCAACCTCATATGACAATTGAACGATGTACGACATTAAATCCATCAACATTACTCCCAACTCCTGTGGATGGCACACCACACAGCTGCCTGCAGGAAATTGAACAGTTAGCTTTACCTAGACAGGATCTCACAGATATGCCCTTGGATAATGCCGAGGTGACATATTACGTGGATGGCTCATGCAGAAGGGGTCCTACAGGGAAGAATCTGGTAGGGTATGCAGTAGTTACAGACACTGAAATTCTAGAAGCCCAATCCTTACCACATAACTTATCTGCACAAGCAGCAGAATTGATAGCTTTGACGAGGGCATGTACTTTAGCAAAAAACAAGTGTGTAAACATATATACTGACAGTCTGTATGCTTTTCTACAGTACATGTATTTGCACAACAATGGAAAAATAGAGGAATGATAACATCTAGTGGAAAACCTATTAATCATGCAATTTATTTTGGAGTTATTAGAATCTATTCAGTTACCTACCAAAGTAGCTATTTGTAAATGTGTAGCTCATACAGAACAACAGGATAAGATTTCGAAAGGCAATGCACAAGCTGATGCAGCTGCAAAGCAAGCAGCCTCAGACTCAGAAACTTTACTTTTAAATGAGGAATTACAACCCTCTGAGATTTTAGATGTAGACATGTTAAAAACAATGCAGATGCTTACTACAAAAGCAGAAAAACAAAAATGGGTAAAACGAGGTGCAATTCTTGAGAATGGACTGTACATTTCCAAAGAAAGAAAACCGATATTGCCGTCTAATTTATTTAGATATGCAGCTTTGTTGAGCTATGGGCAGTGCCATGTCTCAACAGGGGGGATGGTACAGTTAGTAAACCGAATATTCCAAACATATGGATACACAAACTACACAAAAAAATTTTGTGCAGCTTGTCATACTTGTAACAAGCATCATGCACAAGGAGCATTTAAAACCAAGCAAGGAAGTTTTCCTATACCACCATACCCGTTCCATACTATTTGTATGGATTTCATAGAATTGAATAAATGTGAAGGGAAAAAGTTTTGTTTAGTTATTGCAGACATGTTTTCTAAATGGGTAGAAGCTTTTCCAACCAAAAACCCGGATGCAGCAACAGTGGCGAAAGCCCTGATAAAAGAAGTAATCCCTAGATTTGGCATTCCGAAAAGGATTTATAGTGACAACAGCACACATTTCGTAAACCAGACAATCCACCAACTTGGGAGATTTTTTGGTATCTCCTTAAAGAACCATTGTGCCTACCACCCACAGTCAGCAGGACCGGTGGAAAGGTACAATGGTACCCTAAAAAGTAAACGTAGGAAGCTAGTTGAGGAGACCCAAAAGAATTGGATACACTGTCTGCCTTTAGCACTGCTGAGTATGAGAACGGTTACAAATGTAAAGGGTTTGACTCCCTTTGAAATGGTTTTTGGGAGGGCATATTATGTGCCTCAGTGGAAAGCTCTCATGCCTGCAGAGCAAGAGGCTGACAGTTCATTAGCTAGTTATATGAGGAAACTGTTAACAAATAAATCTGTTTTGCAGTTTAACTCTTTTTCAGATAAGGAACAGACCAGACCGGTGGAAGCAGTCTTGGCTCCTGGGACATACGTTTGGCTGAAAGTGATGAAAAGGAATAATTGGGCGAGTCCAAAGTGGGAGGGACTGTACCATGTCTGTTGGCAACACCTACTGCAGTCAGAGTGGCCGAGAGGATGTCCTGGGTTCATTTGACACATTGTAAACCGGTAAAGAACTTTCAACTTGATAAAAACTTTGGGACTGATACACAACCAGACCGAGATGGCCAAAAACAAAGCGAATAGAAATTTAGATCAACCCCAGAGATGTTGCATAATCATTTTGTTGAGTGTACATTTATTGACTGTAATTGTCACAATTTTCCTCTTGTTGTGGTTTATCCTACACACAACCACACAAGTGAAAGTGGGAAGGCGTGATGAAACATCTATAGACTGGCATCCAAATTTTAACAAATACCTAGCCATGAAACGTGTATATGCAGAGACTATGAACATTTCAAATTGCTGGGTTTGTACAGCTATACCAACAGCATATGGAGGACTGATAATGTCCGTTGTCCCTTTGGGGATAAATGAGACTTGGGAGAATTTACTTTTTGATACAGGAACTGTGAGATCACAGGACAAAATAGCTTTATTTTTAGCTGTCACACAAAAAGGAGTTGTATGTTTTTATAAAAATGATACCCTCCAGGTGGGCTGGAGCAATTGTAATATAACCATATCTTACCGATGTTATATTAAGAATGGTAATGGCAATACTTTTTGCAATACTAATTATGGCTCATATTTGAATTCATTGAAAACAACTATGAATAACATTCACAAAAATCCAGTTTTGTTTAAACAATTGTCAGTTATAGATCAGAAAATGTTTCATGCAGGGCTGATGCGTATTAGTACTAAAGTAGAAAACTGTTATTTTATTTGTGGGAAAAAGGCGTATAAATGGTTACCTTAGAATTGGTCCGGCAGTTGTTTTTTGGGTTATTTGGTTCTGGCAAAAAGACATACTGCAGAATTACCTTTGGGTAAGATACAAAACATGAGAGAAGCAGCTCGAAAACCCAAAGGTCCAGTTGAAAAACCTGTGAATCCAGTTGGAAAGACTGAAGCTGTCTGGAAAGACCACAATTCAGTAAAAGACAAAAGCAAATTGACTCATATGGACTTGAGTGACAGTGTTATATCTTGGGCAGGAATATTCCCAACCTATGGAGCAGTCAAATTAATCTGGGAGCTGAGGAAGTTGTCAAAACTTCTCGAAGTAATGGGTAATGCAACGTTTTCCGCCCTAGAACTGGTGACTGATGAAATGAATGCAATGAGAACTGTTGTGCTACAAAATTGGATGGCTCTTGACTTCACCCTAGCGGCGAGTGGTGGTACGTGCACGCTTATCAAAGAAGAATGCTGTGCTTATTTTCCTGACAATTGTCATGAGATCAATAACCACCTAGAGGTAATTCAGCAAGTATCGGCCCAAACCCACTGATGGACTTTTTCCAGAATCTATTTGGGGGGTGGGGTTCCATCCTAATGAATATTCTGATTGCCATTTGTGTGGGTAAACTCCTAATAGGAGCATGTGTTTGCTGTGGAATTCCCTGCATGAAAAGATTAATCAAAGATTGTATTGATGTATCTGTTACTGAAACTTTGTACCAAGATATTGAAATTGAAAAATTGATCTCAGATGACATTTTTTCTGAAGTATAGATTGAATGACTCAACTAGCTAAAAATCCTAAGTGGAAAAGGTTAGGAGATGAAATGACACTATGCATACTTCAAAATAGAATAAAAAGTATTAATAGGGGGGAAAATGTTAGAAAAATGTGTATTTGAATATATGAGAAATGCTAGTTTAAAAGCAAAGTAGTATATAATGCATTTTATTCTATTAATCATATAATAGTAAGGATTAATTCATGTGTAAATGTAAGTAGTTTTGAAACTGCAGTGTGGCTTGAAGCAAAGCTGACCTTCGACCCTGGCAGATGCAAGCTTAGCAAGTTTTAATGTTTATGCTTTTCACAAGTGATTATCTGCTGGGTCAGGAAATTAAATGTGTGAAATAATGAAATCTTCTGCTCTTTCCTGTTGGAATAATTTGGCCTTGTATATGTGTTATTGAGATAAGCACGCAGCTGGTAGGAAAGTATAACAGAGAACAAAGAAGATTATTAAAAGACTGAATCTGCTATTGTATTCAAACTGATATGAAACCTTGAAGAAGTAACTTTACAGAAAGACATTATGTCTGATCAGCTGGATAGCAAGGCCGTATTGTATTTAAATATACAGCATCAACAGCTTTATGAATAGAAGACTGTAAGCTAAAGTGATGTAGATGCCCTGTGACATATTACGTCAGTAAGGTGGGCATAGCTTAAATGTTAAACCTATATAAAATTGTGTGCTTCCTGTTTCATGTCAGACAAAATTCTGTACTTGTACGTTTTTTTTTGCCTCCTGGTGTACACTAGTAAACTTTTTAACCTGAACCTCCTGTGTATTGAAATCTTATTTTATTTAACACACACCTCATCACAAAAGTTTTCTCATCCAGAAAAAAATATGTCATTGTTCCCCTCTACTCATCACTCATTAGACCCATTATAGAGTACAACACCTCTTTTGGTATGTACATCACAAGACATCTACAACAACTGGAAAGGCCACATAAATACCTCACAAAGACAATTACCAGCCTCAAACAGATGCCCTATGCAGACCATCTCAAAAAACTCCAGCTTTACTCCGTCCTATATCGCCTACTCAGAGGTGATGTCTGCCTAACATACCAAGCTATGTCAAACCCAGAGCTGCTGGACATGTTCCACTTAAAGAAATCCCAATCCCTCCAAGCTACATGCTCTAGGGACCCAAACCTTGTCACCACAATAAACAGAGCATGCCAGAGGGATAGATTCCTGTCCCAGAGACTACCCATACTCTAGAATAAACTACATATCTAAAACAAAGCTCCTCATTAGCACTCTTCAAGAAAAATATTGATGATTGGATGGGAAATAGGAAATTCACCCCTGGGATCACTTCTGTGGCTCTGCTTGACAGTGGCACAGGAAAATAATTTTCTTGGGTGGCAAAAGCCAGGGTACCTTTTTGGCTGGGCTTATATAGGTCTCAGGGCTGACAGCCTAGTACCTACCTATAAACCTATAATCCATTTCATCTCCCTGTTTTCTGTGCCATTCCTAATATCACCCCCACATTCAATGTAAGATGGTATCAATAACCAAAAACTTAAAGTGGTGATCATGGCCCTCAGCCAAGACATGCTTAGCTAATGCATTGTTAGACGACTGTATTCTGATAGCATGTAGATGCTCCCTAGTTCTGTTCTTAGACATCCTATTCATTTACCAATGTAAAACAACTTACAAACCTCACATACAGCAAGTTAAACAACATTGGAGGTGGCACAGCTGGCTGAAGAATGAAACACATGCTCGCATCCTGTGTCAGGGTGCATAAACCTCCCACTCAAATCTATACTCACAAAAATTACATTGGTCATAAGGCAATGCACCCATCCACTCATTCCTCTCTGGCACATGCCTATCAAATGGTTGGCAAAAAATCCTTTTTAAATTAGGCTTATTTTTAAATCTAAACTTCAGCCTATCTCCTACTAACTCCTTCATATTTGGGTTGGTTAACAAAACACCCCGATGCCTATTAATGATATCATATACCTTCATGTTATCTGTTGTATAATACATGGGTACCCTCGTCACAGAGGAGATATCCCCAGAGACTCCACCTGGGTTACTTTCATGGCAATCAGAAAAATATGGACTCGCTCATCCTGTTTTCAGCAGGTCCATTCCACTTAACCCTTCTCTAATCTCCCCTTCATTGTAACCTCTCTTCACAAACCTCTCTTTCAGAGAGCTCAATTCACACTCATACCCCTCATTAGAGGCATTCAAGCATGACGGCTGCATCCCCTGCCCTCTGATAATTTTCTTAACCACATAGGTGGGGTGCATACTTTGTCTATGGAGGAGGGTGTTTCTGTGACATTTCTGTCTATAAACCCCCATATTTATACTACCATTATCCAACCTCTCAATGTATAAGTCAAGGCATTCAATCTTACTCCTAGAAAAAGGCATGGTAAACTTCAAATAATCAGTCATGCTATTCATCCCTAGCATGAACGTTTCGAGTGTGACCACATCTCCGACCCAAATGAAAAAGACATTGTCTACAAAGCGACGATAGAAAGGAATAAACTTCCTATAGTCCTCCAATAAGAACAACTCATTCTCTTCCCACAAAGCTAAAAACATGTTGTCATAGCTGTTGGCACATGACGTGACCATAGCCACGCCATCAAGCTGCAGGTATGCTGTATGATCAAAGATGAAAATGTTGTTCTCCAACACCACTTCCAGGAAGTGACAAATTAAATCTATCTTCCTATCATCATAATCACTGTACTTATTCAAATACTTTTTAATAGAAATAACACCCAATCAATTTGGGATGATAGTAAATAAAGACTGTACATCAAGTGTTACAAAGAGTACATCCAGACCAAACTTTGACTTATTAACAAAACTATGCAGGTCTATCAGGAACTGTCTGGTATCCTTCAGAACTACTGGATTCAAGTCCAGGACAGGTCTAATTAACTTCTCTACATATAGAGAAAAGGGCTCCATGCACCACCTCTTCCCTGAGACAATTGGTCTCTTTGGGGGGTTCTCTTCATTCTTATGGATTTTAGGGAGCCCTTGTATAGCTGGTATCATGGGACAATTGACCTCCAAAAATCCTATATAATTCATCAGCGATGATATGACTCTTTAACAAATCACCCAACATACTAGCCTTCCTAGCCTTGATGTTATGACTCTCCTCCTGGCTGATGACTCTATAATACTTCGTATTACCAAGCATGTCCTCTATCAAACTTCTATAACCTTCCCTGTCCATGACCACCACCAACCTGCCCTTATCAAAAGGTCTAATGACTATCATCCTATCATCCTGCAACCTTTTCAGGGCAATCCATTCCTTATAAGTTAAATTAGGCCTTCCACCACTAGCTCAGATGTTAAAATCTATCCCATCAAATTCCTTATAGACCTCGTCTTCAACCAGCTTGTAAAAAGCTTCCACCAGGGGGTTATTAGTCGGCACATACATACTAGGCTTTTTATAACGACTAGCAGAACCACCATTTCCTTCCCAGAATTCAAGTCTCAACATAACATTCCTGTTGAACAGTTTAATATCAGTAAGAATGTCCATCAAATTATTATTCCCAGATGGAATAAAGCTTAATCCTTTGTTCAAAACATTATGTTCATCAACATCCAAAACATGTTTGGAAATATTCCAAACTAGGCAGTCCCAGCCTGATTCCACTTTTGTTGAGTGACCGGTTCGACTGCCTGTCTGTCGAGTATTTGCACTTCTGTCTGCCTCGACTGTTCGATAGGGTTCTCCTCACTTCTCTCTCCACCAAAATTGGTAAAGGGAGCTGGTAAAAACCCATAAGAGCCAGATTCCCATTGTTCACTGAAGCCCTTACCACTTCAGTAAGTGTCACTTTGGGGACACATCACCACAGCCAGTATTCCCATTAACAGTCACAGAACCGTTCACATTGGTAGGCTGACTACAAACATCCTGTGCTAAAGCACCAGTTGAGCCCATGGTTCCTGATACTGTAGGTACAGGCTGTGAAGTAAACACCCCCAAACCTCTATAATTACCAGTCATATTGTAAAAGTTAAAGCACCATCAGTCTAGTCAATCGCCTTAGGTCAAGTGAAGACATGGCCTTGCTGAAAGTCTCTAGTGTCTCTCTCAATTTTGCCCTTCTTTTATTGGAGCAATCTCCTCTCATAGACAAGGACACCATCCAACACTCCATCTAAAAAGCGATCCACTATGGAGCAAGTAAAATCACTATAAAGTGTTTGTTGCTGCTCTGATATAGACAGCCTTAAGGCCTTTTCCTCCAGTTTAAAATATTCAATCAATAAAGTCATATATTTGTAGCTTACTTCCATATTTAGTTGTTGCCCCTTTGCTAGGAGGTCGGGGTGATGTGTTCCATACGTCGGCATCTTAAAAATGCGTAGACCTCTTGGTATAATGTTCCTAGCTAGGCCTACTTCGAAGTGTTGCCTTTGTGTGGTAAAATGCTTCAGTTTAATAAAGTCACTGTCAAGGTTCTAGATTGTGTTCCTAATCCTTTCCAAATCCACCGCATTCACAGAAGGCGTCTCCCGTCCAGATAAAACCTCATACAATAGGAGGGGATTGTTGTCACTTCTCATACATGCTAGAAATCTATCCATTCTCATACATGCTAGAAACCTATCCAACGGGCATTCACCACTCCCAGCAGATCCAACTGATCTCTGATCTAATTCGACATTGGTTAAACTTCCTTCTGCCATGTTCCCATGGGGTGTAGCAAAAATGTATCGAAAAAAACAACAAAGAACACAACATCCCACAGAGCAAATGCCTTGCTGCTATAGAAAAATAAGAAATATAATCCAAAACACAGCAAGCAGCAAAGGCAACCACGTATTCCAGTAAATGCCAGTACTCACTTCAATATAAAAAATAGACCAAGATTCTTTACTGTGCACACTCGGTAAGCGCTTTCACTACTCGCTTCAGCAGACCATCCAGAGCACATATCCCAAGTCACTCCTTAATCAATTATATAATTAAATAGCAATCTTGTTTAAAGCAACACTCCCATACTAACTGCACTGTAAATATAATAGAAGGTAGTGTAAGCATATAGAAATACAAGACATGCATAAACTTTAAAACCTATGACACTCAAACTGTCTAAGACTAATCAAATTATAAAAAAATATATTAACTATAACAAAAGTAAAAAAAAAAAAATCACTATCAAATAGATATGTCATGTAAAAACATGTTGGACAACAAGACTTGTTAAGGGGACCTTCTTCTAAAACAAAGGGCAGATACCTGAATCAAAAACATATACAATAAATCAACAACCCACAGAGGTCTAATTCACCATTAGCCCCCTGGATTTCAATACAGGTTTCAATGAGGCTCTCTCATTGAGCCCTCTCCCTCGGTCAGCCCTAAGCCTCATAATCCATTTCAACTCTCAGACTGGGACTGCCTAGTTTGGAATATTTCCAAATGTGTTTTGGATGTTGATGAACTTAATGTTTTGAACAAGGGATTAAGCTTTATTCCATCTGGGAATAATAATTTGATGGACAATCTTACTGATATTAAACTGTTCAACAGGAATGTTATGTTGAAACTTGAATTTTGGAAAGGAAATGGTGGTTCTGCTAGTTGTTATAAAAAGCCAAGTATGTGTGTGCTGACTAATCACCCCCTGGTAGAAGCTTTTTACAAGCTGGTTGAAGATGAGGTCTATAAGGAATTTGATGGGATAGATTTTAACATCAGAGCTAGTGGTGAAAGGCCTAATTTAACTTATAAGGAACGGATTGCCCTGAAAAGGTTGCAGGATGATAGGATGATAATCATTAGACCCGCTGATAAGGGCGGGTTGGTGGTGGTCATGGACAGGGAAGGTTATAGAAGTTCAATGGAGGACATGCTTGGTGATACGAAGTGTTATAGAGTCATCAGCCAGGAGGAGAGTCATAACATCAAGGCTAGGATTAGTAGTATGTTGGATGATTTGTTAGAGTCGTATCATTACTGATGAATTATGTAGATTTTTGGAGGTCAACTGTCCCATGATACCAGCTATAAAAGGGCTCCCTAAAATCCATAAGAATGAAGAGAACCTCCCGATGAGACCAATTGTCTCAAGGAAGTGGTGGTGCATGGAGCCCTTTTCTCTATATGTAGAGAAGTTAATTAGACCTGTCCTGGACCTGAATCAAGTAGTTCTGAAGGATACCAAACAGTTCCTGATAGACATGCATAGTTTTGTTAATAACTCACAGTTTCGTCCGGATGTACTCTTTGTAACCCTTGATGTACAGTCTTTATTTACTGTCATCCCAAATGGATTGGGTGTTATTTCTATTAAACAGTATTTGAATAAGCACAATGATTATGATGATAGGAAGATAGATTTAATTTGTCTCTTCCTGGAAGTGGTGTTGGGGAACAACATTTTCCTCTTTGATCATACAGCATACCTGCAGCTTGATGGCGTGGCTATGGTCAATTCATGTGCCAACAGCTATGCCAACATGTTTTTAGCTTTGTGGGAAGAGGATGAGTTGTTCTTGTTGGAGGACTTTAGGAAGTTTATTCCTTTCTATCATCGCTTTGTAGACAATGTCTTTTTCATTTAGGTTGGAGATGTGGTCACACTCGAGACGTTCATGCTAGGGATGAATAGCATGACTGATTATTTGAAGTTTATCGTGACTTTTTCTAGGAGTAGGATTGAATACCTTGACTTGTACATTGAGAGGTTGGATAATAGTAGTATAAATACTGGGGTTTATAGAAAGAAATGCCACAAGAACATTCTCCTCCATAGACAAAGTATGCACCCCACCTATGTGCTTTAGTACATTATCAGAGGGAAGGGGATGCGGGTGATGCGCTTGAATGCCTCTAATGAGGGATATGAGTGTGAAGTGAGCACTCTGAAAGAGAGGTTTGTGAAGAGAGGTTACAATGAAGGGGAGATCAGAGAAGGGTTAAATGGAATGTACCTGCTGAGAAGAGGATGAGCGAGTCCATATTTTTCTGATTGCCATAAAAGTAACTCAGGTGGAGTCTCTGGGGATATCTCCTCTGTATCGAGGGTACCCATGTATTTTACAACAGATAACATGAAGGTATACAATATCATTAATAGGCATTGGGGTGTTTTATTAACCAAACCAGATATTAAGGAGATAGTAGGAGATAGGCTGAAGTTTATATTTAAAAATAAGCCTAATTTAAAAAGGAATTTATGCCAACCATTTGATAGGCATGTGTCAGAGAGGAAAGAGAGGATGGGTACATTGCCTTGTGGCCAATGTAATTTTTGTGACAGTATAGATTCGAGTGGGAGGTTTATGGACCCTGACACAGGACGCGAATATGTGTTTCATTCTTCAGCTGGCTGTGACACCTCCAATATTGTTTACCTTGCTGTATGTAAGGTCTGTAAGTTTTTTTACATCGTTAAAATGAATAGGATGTTTAAAAACAGGATTAGGGAGCATCTATATGCTATCAGAATACAGTTGTCTAACAATGCATTAGCTAAGCATGTCTTGGCTGAAGGCCATGACCACCACTTTAAGTTTATGGCTATTGATACAATCTTACCCATTGCTCATGGGGGTGATATTAGGAATGGCACAGAAAAGATGGAGATGAAATGGATTATGAGGCATAGGGCTGACAGAGGGAGAGGGCTCAATAAGAGAGCCTCTTTGAAACCTGTATTGAAATCCAGGGGGCTAATGGTGAATTAGACCTCTGTGGGTTGTTGATTTATTGTATATGCTTTTGATTCAGGTATCTACCCTTTGTTTTAGAAGAAGGTCCCCTTAACAAGTCTTGTTGTCCAACATGTTTTTACATGACATATCTATTTGATATTAATTTATTTTTTTTTACTTGTTTTGTTATAGTTAATATATTTTTTTATAATTTGATTAGTCTTAGACAGTTTGAGTGTCGTATGTTTTAAAGTTTATGCATGTCTTGTATTTCTATATGCTTACAGTACCTTCTAATATATTTAGAGTGCACTCAGTATGGTAGTGTTGCTTTAAAGAAGATTGCTATTTAATTATATAATTGATTAAGGCTGCTGTTATATAAGGAGTGACCTGGGGTATGTGTTCTTGATGGTCTGATAAAGCGAGTAATGAAAGCATTTACCGAGTGTGCACAATAAAGAATCTTGGTCTATTTTTTATATTGAAGTGAGTACTGGCATTTATTGGAATATATGGTTGCCTTTGCTGCTTGCTGTGTTTTGGATTACATGTAGTGAAAAGCAGAGAGTGGTGCAAAAATTCCACCCAAAAACATTTGCACCACTGTCGCAGCAACATACCAGTACCCAAAATGAACTCTAGAATAGAACGACTGTCTGAACAAATATACCCTGATTGCCAGTCACACACTACACTAACATATACTGGCCCAATTCACAGTGTACTGGGAATCCTGAGGTGTTACAGGACATTTCAGTCAGCCCTTACAAGCATACAGACATGGTAGACCACCAGCAGCTGTAGCATCATGCAGAGTCAGATAGGTAAATGATGTATGGTGCTCACATCTTCTATTCTCCCTACACAGCCCAACAAACATCTACACACAACATTGCTGTACAATCTTGCCAGTCTGTTCACAATGGCCAGACAGACATAACTGTCATATGTACAGATTTCCACAGATTTACCAGGGCGTGAAATCATAATCCTGGCCACCGCTGCATACCATGGCCAGGAGTCTGCCAGGTCATTGGTATGATAACAGGAGTCCAGTTGATAATTAATGATATACCATACCTCTACACCTCGTAGTGCAGGGCATCTGGACAACACATGATGTACTTGTGGAACAGGGGGCAGGAAAGAGGGACATATCACACATAACGGTGTTACAAACTGAAACAGTAGCTGGTGTTACACGTGTTGTCGTAACATAACATCCCTGAAGGATATGATGTCTACAACACCAATGGATATCAACAGTTACTGAGTACAATCCTCACATTATCCTACCAACCCCACAAAAACAGATGCTGTTCAAGGAACAGACCAAGCATAACAGGCAAACATCTGGCCAGTCTGTGAACATGCCATTTGAGAGGTATGTCAGAGGCATATCCCTGTCAGATGTCAAGTCACCCAGTAAATGCATATCCAGACTAACCCTGTCAATCTAGCAACCCTCCATGTGTATAAAAGCACTAATGACATACAATCTGTACCCATGTTGTTGGCCTGTCTCCACATGTCCTGACCTGTGTGGTATTTCCACCTACTATCTGTGAAGCTGTAGCCCCCATACCTCCATAATGTCCCCCGCACAGGCAAGGAAAATGGGCAAGGCCCACATGAAGGGCGTCCCATATGTTGGAACAAGCAGCAGTGTCCAGGCCCACACCACAATACTATGTGGGTAGATACATAGGTTTATGGTCTCAGAAATACCTGACAGGACAACATCAACCCCCTTAAGGTAGGCTGAACACCTGCGGTGGTCAGCAGCAATACACAACTACCATCATAGGTAGAAATAATCACAGGATGGGCCAAGATGGAGCAGGTGCCTCATTGGAAAGCCATGTCCCTTGTTCTGCACAAACAAATAAGGTCACAAGTGATGTACCCTAAGGCTGTCTTTGAGTGCAAACTAGAGACATCCACCAAGGTCAATCACTGGGCCTTCCAGACATGTGCCTGCATTTCCAGATGCAACACACATATCTGCTCTGTAGTGGTGGTCAATAACACTACATACACATATGCCATGGATATAGGCAACCGGCTGCAGACAGCTGAAGTGTAAACATCACCCCCTGTCCCCCATAGGTACATATATGCATATACAGCACCTGCCCACCTCCCCTCATGATCAGGAAGCAGGTCTGCAATGCCCTCTCAAAGGCAACATAGAGAGGTCTCCATAGGCCTGATATTATTTCTGGCTGCATCCAACATGAACACAGGCATGGGCTCTCAGACCCATTCTTCAGTGTAATCAACCACAGCCTGAGCACTGGTGTCATCCCATCTGCACAGAGGACAGGCAGACAGATGATATAAAACAGGTTATGCATTAGCATTAATGTTCAGAAGGATACAAGTCTGAAACTGAAATTTATGCCATTATGTCATGACAGCAGTCCTCAATGACATGGCCAAAAAACACAATACTCTCCATTTAATATAGTAATATAATATTAATATCCAATAAGCGATAAACAACAATATACAGCTCAAATCTTCAAACCAAGATAGTATAGTGGTCAGAGTCCCAGCTTTGAATGCAGGTGTACACAGTTTGACTAATGCAGCAAGCAATCCAAATTTACATGGGAAAGCAGTGTTAAAAGTGCTATGGTCACATTAAAATATGTGGTAAGTTATTTTTGTCACCCAGGGTAGTGTATCTGGTGTAAAATGGATGTGTGGGTGCATATAACATGTGAAAACATCCATGCATACACATGTCCCATACAGTATAGTTACACCCCTTGCTACTGTAATGAAAGCACATACAGCCATGTCATGTAAGGGAAATCATATACACTTACTAAATGAAGTCATTAGTGTGGTATATTATGAGAATGAACTACGAGCAATGGTTAGCAATGCTCACCTATGCTTAGCTGGTTTAAAATAACTGCAAAAATGCTGAAAAATGACCACAGGTGGCAAGACAAATCCAAGGAACAAAATATAATCCACAGAGACAAGTTTTAATTCATAAAATCAAGTAAGCACTTTCATCTTACTTCAATGAGCAAGACTTCATCAGACAAACAGAACTAATGCAAAATGCAGCTATTTAAAGTGTCACATGCTGAACATCAATTCACTTCTAAAAGCAAAAGTTGAAAATATTTAAAAACATTTCAATATAAATACAAATACTAAATGAATAAGCATGAATAAAATAGGCAAGCATGAATAAAACTTACCAAGAATGAACATGCACACTAAGGATGACCTGATTTTAAAAAAATATTATAAAAAACTTTGTTTTAAAAACTGTGCTAAATAATTACTTGATATGCAAAATGAGCAATCCATTTAAAAGAACTATCCACTAGCAAAATCAAGTATCCACTATTACACAGCCTATCAGTTAACTAATGCAAAGAGTAAAAAAAAAATCCCAAAAGTAATTCTATTAATGTCCAGTGATGTAAACAAATAACAAATGTACAGAAGAAATAATCCCTTACCTCTGGAGACTCTTCAGTTTGAAAACACAAGACATGCATCATTTAGCCCTGGATCATTATAGGCATTCAATTTTATTTGCCATAATAATTTGCACAGTTCTAGCTTATGGGTGAGGGGTCCCCCCGGGATCTTGTTCAATTTGGTCAATCACCCTAAACTTGAAATTGTGCTAAGGGTGTTCATGCACATGCTTACCCAGTGTATTCTCCAATTTTAACTTCCTGATGCTCTAAATGTGTTCGTAAAACGTGTCCTTGAATCTACGATCAGTTTTACTGATGTAGAAACAAGGGCAGAGGTTGCAGGTTGCTAAATAGACCACTCCCTTGGTGGCACAATTAAATCTTTTATTTATGTAATATTTTCTCCTTCTAATGGAGAAGGTATTACCCACCTCCATAAATCTACAGCTGGAGCAACTCTTGCATTTACACATGCCTGGAGCTCTTGCTACTGGGATCTTACCCCTCTCCAACAAACCTTTAAGGTTCTGCCCTCTTCTATAGACAATTCTAGGTCTGGATTTAAGAATAGAAGTCAGATCTGTATCTGAACTAAGTAAACTTCAATGTTTGTATAAAATTTGTCTTACTAACTTAGCATTGATACTGAATGATGTGATAAAATTCACCTTGGGTGGGTTTGCTTTATATGACTGGCTCTTCTCAACTAAAGATGTCAAAGTGTTGGGTGCTACATGCCTAGTTGAAAGTATTGGACTAAATACTCCATTGTTTCTCCTGTGTTGAACCTCAAATATCATCTCTTCTAAAACTTGGCTAGGGTACCCCCGTTTCAGAAACATTCCCCTCAAGGTTTGACATTCCACAAAAAATGCATCGTCATCAGAAACCATGCAGGCTGCCCTCACCAACTGGCCCTTAACAACAAACTTATTTTGTTGATAAGGATGACTACTGGTGTAGTGAAGAAAAGAATTGGAGTAAGTGGATTTTCTGTGAATCTTAGCTTTGAACACTTGGTTCCCTCTATCTTTATATAAATCCACATCCAGATATGCTATGTGCTCTGTACTTGAACTATATGTGAAGAACAAAAAATTAGTAGAGGCATTCAAATAATCAATAAACTTGGGAATGTCTTTGATAGAACCATCAAACATGATGAACACATTGTCTAAATACCTAGTGTATTAGTACATATTGGCGATAAACTCGTTGTTGTTAAAGATGAAGTGTTGCTCCCAATAGGCTATCATGAAGCTGGCGAAGCTAGCCCCACATGGAGAGCGCATTGCAACACCCATGTTTTGTAAATAATATCTCCCTTCAAGCATGATGATGATGTTTGTTGTAGAATGAGAAGGAATGGAAGGCTGAACACCTATGGAAGAATTGTCTGGTTTGACTGAGCACTTTGAAATTCTAGAGGCGGACCTACTAAAATTAAAGAAACTACAAACTCAAAGTCAACATTTTGAAGTGTGCATAAGCCAGAGAATTATACCAAGAGGACTATGCATTCTAAAGATGCCTACCACAGGAACACTGTACCCTGGATTGCTCTACAAATGGCAGCAAATCATTCTTGAGGTGAGCATTAAGTATATGATTTTGCTTAATGAATTTTTTCTCCCTCAAGAAGTGGAACTAAAGGATAAAATAAGAGCTTGTCAGAATTATGTAGTAACTAAATATCCAGCAGCAATAGTGGATAGACTTATGGAAAGGCTACTAGATAATGTCTTTTTATTTGAAAAGAAGCTTTTAGAACAGAAGCGGGTCAAGGTTCAACGTGACACCGTTGATTTTAGAATGGACATGTGTTTCAATGGCCTAGGGCAGATCCTGTGAGGACTGACAGGGCCCGAGGACGTGGCTTGAGTACTTTGAATAGACGTCCTAGATTTGTCAATGATAATGTAAATAATATTGTTAATAGTGTTAATACTGGACTAGTAAATGACAATGCAGCAGGCATAAATGTAAATAAATATAACATTGTTTCCTCGGATACTGTATTACATGTCTCCATGAATGTTAGCCCAGTTTTATCCATCCCTGTAGAGGGAGGAATTTCTAATATTGTGGACACCTGTGATGGCAGGGCAGATACATCTAATGAATCAGGCACACATGCCATAGTGAATACAGTTAACTTACAAATTCCTGATGGTATTTCAGCTATTAACTCCCAATCAGTGATAGTACAACTGCCTGTAGTTAGGAGGAAAGTCCCTACAACAGGACAGTCAGATAGAACCAGTGAGCATATCCCTTTCCCCAGCAGCAAGGTTTACAGGGGAAGAAGAAACAGGTCTATAAGCAAGGGCAGGCAGAAACGAAAGGTATCGGGAGAAGAGCATGTGGGCCCGACATTCAAGAAGATGTGGGAAAAAATTCCCAGGCAATAGTCTGGAATATCTCAAACAGAATACTGACTACAGATGAAGTGAGTGTCCTAAACAAGGGGCTTTCATTTATATCCTCTGGTAAGAGTAATATAACTGATTTAGTCATTGATACAAAGTTGTTTGTATGTAACATAAAGCTTAAACTAGACTATGGACAACAATTAGATACTAGTAGCAACCCCAAATATAAGACACCTAGTATATATGTACCAGTACTGCACCCTTTATTAGATGTTTTCACTAAAATGGTAGAAGAAGATCTACTCAAATTGAGTGGTGAGAATAAGAAGAAATGGTCTGACAACTTAACCCCGAGTCAGAGGACTGCCTTAAATGCATTGAGAAATGACGACAAAATAGTCATTAGACCTGCAGACAAGAGGGGACTGGTGGTGGTACTTGATAGAATTCAGTATGAGGAAACCATGTCACAGATGTTAAGTGATTGAAGGTACTATTCCACTATACACATGGATGAAGTGGAGATGCACATCAGGAGAATATTTCATATGCTAGAGGATTTACTTATGAGCAGAATGATAGAATATGATCTATATATATTCTTTAGTGTAACACATCCACTAATCCCTGTTATCCAAGGACTACCCAAGGTCCATAAAGACTCTTTTAATCCCCCTATGAGACGCATTGTAGCGGAGAGGGGATGGGTCACTGAGCCACTGTCCTTGTATATAGAGAAGCAGCTAAGACCTATAGTGGACCAATTGTCACATATTTTGAGAGATACCAAACAGTACTTATTTATTTATTTATTTATTTATTTATTTATTTAAATTTGTTGACCGGGTGTGTCCGACTGGATGTAGGTCCATTTTCAGCGGAGGCCCGGGGAGAAAAGCTCCAAGTTAAAATAAACAGATAGTATATACATTGGATTACATAGTGAATAACAATTTACATAGCAATTACTTACAACATATTTACAGATGAAGAACATAGTACATCAGTAGACAACTAGAATCTTTATCTGTGAAGTGCATACCAGACGTTAACAAATGTTACAAGACGTTTGTGCTGTATAATAAGTACTGGCTTATGAGCATCTGAGCTTGCTATAATCAAGGTAGTTAGTGGAGTGGAAAGAAAAGTAGTGGTTGGATGGGGTGGATGATACTAGAGTGGGAGTTGCAAGGGCATAGCCATCATGTTTTTAGTTGCGCTTTTAGTAAAGTTTTGAAGTGGGTGCATGATGGTATGGAGGTAATTGTGGGTGGGAGTGAGTTCCATAATTTGGCTATGGCACAAGAGAATAGTGCTTCACCAGCAGAGTTATTGGCTTTAGTGATCTGCAAGTGATTTTTGCTGCTGGATCTTAGTGGTCTGGTGGTGCGATAGGAATATGGAGTAGATTCTGGAGGGATGGGAGATTTATTGGATGGTTTACTAGTTTGTGGGCGAGTGAGAGTTGATACCACTGAAGGAGATGAGGGAGTTCAAGCCAGCTCAGTTCAGCAAGTGAGAGACAGTGGTGACTAAGGTAGGATGCCCCTGTGGCGAATTTGGAGATTTTGTTGTAGCAGGTCTCTAGCTTGTTTAGATCACATTGCCTTAGGTTGGTATATATTGGAGAGGCATAAAGTAGGGTGGAGATAAGGTGGGAATTTGCTATTGAAATCTTTGCTGCTTTGGTGAGAAATTGCTTATTTCTGTATACCGCTCCTAGTTTTTTGTGGACTTTTTTTATAGTCATGGATATGTGAATGTCAAATACTTACTGGATTTTTACAGTAAAGTGACCCACTATCATCAGGTTTGAATTTGATGCTTGTGACATTAGACGTCCAGGCACTTTTACAATTATACCTAACCAAGATGGGGTAGAAAGTATACAATATGTTTAAGAGGAAATAATAATTATACCCTTTCACAAATTGATATGATTTGTGCTTTACTTGAGGTTGTATTAGAAAATAGCATCTTTATGTTCAATGACATAATATACCTCCAGAAGGATGGCATAGCTATGGGCACTTCTTGTCCCAATAGCTACGCCAACCTGGTCATGGCAGATTGGGAGAAAGAAAAGTTATTTGCCTTGGATAGTTTCACTGAGCATGTGGTCTTTTATAGACGTTTTGTGGATGACCTGTTTCTTTTGTGGACAGGTTCGGACATTGAATTGCAAGGTTTCTATGATGAAATTAACTCACTGACACATTATTTGAATTTTACGATGGAGAAATCTGACCAGTGGATATCCTTTTTGGATGTATATATAAAGAAGTTACCGAACGGGCTACTCAACAATGGAGTTTATAGGAAGCCTTGCTATAAGAACTCCCTTCTTCATAGGGGGAGTATGCATCCCAGTTATGTTTTTAATAACATAGTGAAGGGGCAGGCCATATGTGCATCACATTTGAACCCAAAACAGACAGGGTTTGAGAGGGAACTATCCCATCTATGTGAAAGGTTAGCAGACAGGTCTTATAGTCTGATAGAGATTAATGCAGGCATTGAGAGGGCGCAGATGTTGAGAGACAATGTTGCACGACCTTATTTTTCAGACAGGAGTGATTCCACCTGTCTTGGTACAACAAAGCATCCAACCACTTGAAAATCTGTAGTCAGAGTATCCCTTTACTAAACACAGGACATTGTCCCAGTTAAAAATGTTTTTCATAGGCACTGGGGAGTCTTAATGGCGGATCCTGAGTTAAAGGTACTAAACCTAATTTTGTCTATAGGAATAAGATGAATTTACAAAGACTATTATGCTATCCTAGAGGTTTCAGTGGTCTGAATAAACTTTTATCATCTATAGGTATGCAACCATGCAACAAATGTAATTTTTGTGAATTTGTTTGTGTAGAATCTCATTTCACACATCCCATCACCCTACAACTGTTTGATTTTAGAGTAAGTGCTACTTGTAATACACAACATGTGGTTTATCTGGCTAAGTGCAATGTCTGCACTGCGTTCTATGTAGGAAAAACTGATAGATGCCTAAGGGACAGGATTAAGGAACATGTGTACAATATACATATATATTCTCCTAACAATGCACTCAAAAAGCATGTCACACACACTAATGACCAGCATAGCTTCAAATTCCAGGTCCTACAAGTGAACATACCCAGTACCAGAGGTGGAGAAATTAGAAATTACACAGGGAGAATAGAAGCTAACTGGATCATCAGGCTTAGGACAGACTAGAACCCAGGTCTTAATGATAAAGTCTCCATTAAGCCAACTTTGAAAAATAGGAGCTTAACTGTCAGATGACAAAATTTATATTGTTATAACTAATGTCCCTTTCTGATGAGATTTTATGTTGAACTTAGATAAGTTCTTTTATACATTTTAAATTACATAAAACTTGAACATAGTTAAATATATTTTTTATAAACTGAAATATTTTTCAAAAAATGCATTATTTTTTGCAAGACGAATTCAAGTATGTAATCTTGCTTATGTTTACAGTTTATAGTTCTGAATGCATTTATGTATGTTTTTATTTCCATTTTTAGGGCATGTTTATGAGATGACTTTTTTCTGTTTAGTTTTTAATAGATTAATTGTAGGAAGTGATGTCATATTTAGGTGGCTATATATTCTTTGTGTCCCCTTTTTTAGATGTATTAAAGGTCTGATGAAGCCCAACATGGTGAAAGTGCTAACCTAACTCTGCACAATAAATCTTTCTTCATTTCAAACCTCATCCATTGGATTTATTGGAGTTTACTATTTGGAATTTTTTTCATCTGAGAACTTTATTTACATCCACAGCCTTAGAGTGTCTCTGAGCTTTCTGTTTGGGTTTATCTTTGTTTTTTAGCATCAGAGCACTTACTCCTTAGTGACTTGCTCTATTGACTTTGTTTTACGCTTACTCATTTAGTATTTATATTTATATTGACATGTTTTTAAATATTTTCAACTTTTGCTTTTAGAAGCTAATTGATGTTCAGCATGTGACACTTTAAATAGCTGCATTTTGCATTAGTTCTGTTTGTCTGATGATGTCTTGCTCATAGAAGCAAGATGAAAGCGCTTACACTACTTGTTTTTATTAATTAAAATTTGTCTCTGTGGATTATATTTTGTTCCTTGGACTTGTCTTGCCACCTGTGGTCATTTTTTAGCATGCTTAGCTGGTTTAACAACACATTTCAGTTGTCCTCACCCCTCTCTCTGAGGTTTGAGTGCCCAAATTCACCTCCAAAGTTTGTACAAATGCACAGCTGTTGCTGTATAAGAAATGGATAGCTAAGGATATTCTGTACACCCATCCTGCACATCCGTAGCTATCTTCAATATTGTTCTTCCATCTGCGTGCCCCTTTTCTGCCACTTTCCTATCACCCCTTTCTCTTTTCTTTTAAATAATTAGTGCAGGTGTAAGCACAGTTGAAGAAACTAGTGGTGATGGAAATGAAGTACCTGAGAAAGGTGATAGGATGCACACTGTGGGTCAGATGAAGAAATGAGGATATAAGAGCAGAAGCCAATGTAGCTCAAATTGCATAAAAGATCAAAGAGAGCAGATTATGGTGGCTTAGGCACATGTGTGGAAAAGCAGAAGACAATCTGGTGAGGAAAATTTGGGACAGTCAGGAAGCAAGTAAGAGAAAGTGAGGATGTCCAGCAAAGAGGTGGATGGATTGTGTGAAAGAAGATCTGCTGCAGTTAGGCATAAGTGTTGAAGAAGGTAGGAGTGTGGCACTGAATCGAGAGAGATGGCAGCAGTTAACACGATACCATGACCTCATGTAGAAAAATGGCAAAAAGAGGGCTGATGATGATGATGATGATGATGATGATGGTGATGATGAGTGTGGGTGTAAGTGTGAGTAAGTGGTTGTAAGAGCAACAAAATTATCAGCCATGCCAAGTCTTGAACCCAGTGTCCTGTACACCATAGTCAGAGAAATGTACCACTGCACTATTTGAACTGTAGGGAGTGTTGATGCTTAGCTCCATCCCTATAGTGCATGCTATATTTGAATATACATGGTTACTTTCCAAGAAGTGATATGGGGAGTGTCATGTAAGTCTTACTGTGCTTCATAAGGTCTGGGTGACACATTTTCCAGCTGTCATGGGATTTCCATTATGTTATATCACTGCGGTAAAACCTCTACACTGTCCTGAGACCTAGACCCTGTCCAGATGCGCGGCTCATATGTTTGGTCTGTTCCCCAGACAGTTGTTGTCCTTGGCTAATTGGTAGGATACTCTGGGAAATGCAGTTTCACATCTTTTCTACACTGACATCTCACTTTTGGAACTGCTATACTGCCCTGGTTGACCAAGAAAGGATCCTACATAATTTAAATTTACTAACATAATTTTAACACTACTTTCATATAGGAAAATAAGTTGCTTGTTTTTGGAATTTAAACCATGAACACCTACATGTAAAGCTACAACTTTAACCACTATACTACCTCAGTGTGGAAATTTCACCTATTAGGTTCATAAATTAGTACTAAGCTAGCTGTCCTTGTGATTTATTTTAAGCTTAGCCAGTTATTCCTTGTGAGACTCAAACCCTGCACCTTGTGTTTGCAAAGCAAACACCTTAACCATTAGGCCACCCTCCTACTAGCATTTAGCTCCTATGGGATGTTTAAGCTATGCTAAGCGGACAGCCATAATGTGCATGCCCACTTAGCTACACTTAAACATTCCCTAGGCTACTAAAAATGAGTTCTATATTATTATGATACTATTAGGTTATATTGGTGTGCATTGTGGTATTCTGACAAATATTTTGGATTGCAATGGAAGGGAGGGTGGCACAATGGTTAAGGTGTTTACCTTACAAACACAAGGCCAGGGTTTGATTCTCAGAAGGGGTAATTGGCTAGGCTTAAAAAAAATAGCTCCCAAGGGCGGTTAGCCTAGTACTAACCTATGAAACTATGACCCTATGAACCTATGAAATACTGGCATTGATTGGGCTTTCAGGCTTCTATCCTTCAGGGACTCCCACTAACACATATCCTGTTATATATCAACTTTCTGGTTATCTATCAACCTTCAAAGTGTGTGAGGGCAATTTTTGAGGCATGCCCCTAAAGTAGTTTTAATCCACCTATCATTTGTGCCTTTGTTAACATGAACTGCTGTGAGGGAATGTTGCCATACATTTGCTTTCAGACTTCTACCCTTACGTGATTCATGCTGCTGCATGACCTGTTCTCTATCAAGCTTCTATATTTGTGGGGCTGTGCTTGTGCTTTTTCACTTTTGGGGTATTTATCCCCATTATGTGTGCATAGCAGGTTGCAAAAGTGCTGTACGGCACTTTAGCAATACAGGGGGTGTGTCACAGAACTGGTGACACACCTCCTGCTTTGCTTTCTTATTGCCATTTTTATTTCAGTGTCTGTGGACACTGAAATGATCATTTTATCATTTTAGTGTCCACAGACACTGAAATTCTGGCCTAATATTAGACCAAAGCTCTAATATTATGCCAGTTCAGCTTAGAAAGTGCCATACATCACTTTCTGAGTGCAGGGGGCATGTTTGGTGTCCGTGCACGACTTGGACTTGCCCAGTGCACTCGTTCACATTTTGCGTCCATTTAGATTAAACAGCAGTGCGCCTTCATGCATATGCAAGCTGTGCTGCTGTTCCAAATAGACATGAACCGCTCCATGCAAGAATAGTCTTATTCTTGCATGGAGCTTCAATGAATCCCAAGGAAAGTTTTTCTTTAAAACACTTAAACTGGCTAGAATTACCCCAGCAGCTTCTCCTCTCACAGCTTCAGATAATTCACTCTATCTTGTACCAACTATCATTCTGTCCCAACTTGTTTCCTCTTATCTCCTTCTATACTCCTTCTAGGACTCTCCAAAGCTCAGACCAAGACCTACAACAAACCTATAAACCCAAAAGCAAAATTAGTCAAAACCTCTTCCACAACTTCCCTACCATTTCTTGGAACAAACTCCCATTGCAAATTAGATCACTTAAACAACTCAAAGAATTTAAATCAGCCCCCAAAGACTACCTAAAAAGTTGCTTTTCATGCCACTGTATTCACCCTTTATAAACTGTCTTACTCTCCTATGTAGATCACTGTCTGCCCTCATTTGGTTTTATTTCTGTTATGTGTTAGCTCTCTTAGTCATTTTTTCCAGGTAATTATATGTCACTCAGTCTTAAAAAGTTTCTACTGATGTGATCTTCCCTAATTGTAACTACCTTGGCTGTACTTGCAAACTTTGCATTCTATTTCTGTACAAATCTTAAGTTCAATGTCAACTCTAACACTGTAAATAAGTTTTATGCTTTTACTCTTCCAACTTGAAAATGTTAATGCTTTGCTTATAATTACTATTTTCATTTAAAATTTTGTTGTAATTTGTGGAGCTTTTCTCTCCAGGCCTCACCTGGAAAAGGGCTATCAGCTCAGCTGGACAAGCCCGGTCAACAAATGAAAAATAAATAAAAAAATAAGTCACAGGTAAAGGGAAACACATATCATATCTATGGCTTAAAATTCAGTATTTTAAAATTCAGCATTGTAAGCTTTCAGCATAACGAAAATCAATCAAATGAGTTTTCAGTATTTTGAAAATTAGGTATTGTCTCAGTCAAACGAAATTCAGTATTTTGAGTTTTTAGTCATGTGAAGTAGATAGTTACACACACACACACACACACACACACACACACACACACACACACACACACACACACACACACACACACACACACACATATGTGTGTGTATTTATTTATTTATTTATTATTATTTTATTTCACATTTGTTGACCAGGATTGTCCGACTGAGGTGAAGAGCCCTTTTTCAGCGGATGCCCGGGGAGAAAAGCTCCAACATATTATACAATTTTCATTATAAATTAGCATTAAACAGTAATGTTACAGGATTATTACAAGGCATTAAGTAGCAATACAATGTTATACAGTGTCACTAATCAGAAGTATAGCATAACTATTTCAAGATGTATAAAAAGAAATATGTTATTAAGATGAGTACAGTTTTTGGGTGGTTACAAAAACCCAGTTTTATCATGATGTAGTTGCATGAAGGCAAGACAATTATAATAGAATGTTTCTCTGAGGCAATTTGTTTAATAGATTTTAGAAGACAGTAGAAAGAGTAGTCAGGGAAGATTATAGAGAGCTAGTGAGAATAGTGAGTTAAGGGCAGAAAGTAGATTAAGGTATGAGAAGTATGGGATGTTAAGGAGGGAGAGTGCAATGGTAGGACCAGTGACTTTTAAAGTGCTCTTTGGTGGCTGTCTTAAATTGGTTAGGATGTGTAAGGGTCCTGATTTCTAGTAGGAGCCTATTCCAGGCAATATTGGGATGATAGCTGTACATGTTGCATCCATATTTAGACTTAGGTTTGTAGATTTGTAGTAGGTCTTGGTTAGAGCTTCGGTGAGGTCTGGAGGGAGAATAATGGGAGATGAGAGGGGATAGTGCTGGGCAGTAGGAAGGCTGGTATAGGATAGAATGGATGATCTGAAGCTGAGAGAGAAGAAGCTGGTGGGGTAAATCAAGCCAGTTTAGGTGTTTTAGAGAGAGACAGTGATGGGATTTGTAGGTTTGTTGGGCAGCAAATTTAGCTACCTTGTTGTAGATAGATTTGAGTTTGGTCAGGAGTGTTGAGCTAAGATTTGTGAGAATTTGAGAATTGTACATTAGACTGGATAGAAGGTAGATAAGATTGAGTAATCTTGGTTTCAGAGCTAAGGAATTTCTTGTTACGGTAAAGGAGCCCTAGTTTTGAATGAGTCATTTTGATACAGTTATTAACATGCAAGTCAAATTTAAGCTGATCGTCGATGGTTATGCCTAAGAGCTTAGTACTGGATTCTACCTGAATGGGAGTGCTATTAAGGGACTATATGGAGAAGGAGGGTTTAATATTGTTTAACCTTTTAGGTAGGAAGAGTAACAGCTTTGTTTTTTTAGGGTTAAGGATGAGCTGGTTGTTGGAGAGCCATGTTTCAACTAAGTTAAAAGATGCCTGAGTAGCTGAGAAGAGCTTAGAGGGAGAGTTGGCTGTGGTGATGACTGTAGAGTCATTTGCATATTGCACTAAAGATGACTGAGGACAGGAGGTATAGAGCTGATTAGTAAAGATATTAAAAAGTAAAGGCCCTAGGATAGACCCTTGAGGTACACCCTTTTGACAGGGAGAGGACGGGAGAGTGCAGAGTGCCATCTCACTGACTGAGATCTATCAGTGAGGTAGCTGGAGAACCATGCAACAGCATCAGAGGAGAAGTTGAGGTTATGCAGTTTGTGCAGCAGAAGAGAGTGTGAGACAGTGTCAAAAGCTTTTGAGAGGTCCAAGTATAGGCAAGAAATTAGTGTATGGTCATCTACGGCTATAGAGGCAGTGTTGAGGAAGGATAATAGAGCGGTAGTGGTGCTATGTTTGGGTCTGAAGCCATGTTGAGTGGGTGTAAGCAGATTTTCCTGTATTAGATACTGCATAACTTGTTTATGAATACATTTTTCTAATACTTTAGAGAAAGGGGAGAGGATAGTGATAGGTCTAAAGTTGGAGATATCAGAGGAGTTACCTCCTTTGTGTATTGGTAGAGTGTAGCATTGTTTTATATATATAACCAGCACAATTCAATTGAAAAACAAACAAATCTGTTAGAGGAAAACATAAAAAATAAAAATCTTACAATAAGCTGGTTGCATAAGTGCACAGCTTAAACTAATATTTTGTTGAAGCACCTTTTGATTTAATTACACAGCATTCAGTCTTCTTGGGTACACACCTGCCATCAATTAAAGAGACTCTGATTAAGCCCAAGTAAAGTTCAGCTGTCCTAGTAGGATTTTCATAACATTTACTCAGTTGCCTGCTACAGCAAAAGCCATGGTTTGGAGAGATCTTACAAAGCATCAAAGGGATCTTATTGCTGAAGGTATCAGTCAGGAGAAGGGTACAAAAAAATGTCCACAGCATTGGATATACCATGGAAAACAGTGAAGACAGTCACATACATACTAACTCTGAGATCGCACTACATTTAGGAAAAGGGTTACTCATATGCATTATGTTACCATCATCTCTGCACAACCATCATTTGCATACAACATCACGACTATTCGGGATGTCAATCATGCAAGTCAGGCCCATGACATGCCCAAATCTGCGTGAACTGCCTTGCAAGGTACACTCATACAGGATCACCAAAACCCATTTCTTGAACACATAACAATTTGGTCATGTCCAGGAGTAGAACCACAAAAACATCTTGTACATTTACATACAAAAGTATGTTAGCAGCTGTATCTAATACGGCGCAGTGATACAGCAGTAGTGTTGTCACCTCACAGCAAGAGGTTCTCCAGTTCGATTCTTGGCTTGGGTGCCTTCTGTGTGGAGTCTGCATGTCCTCCCTGCATTTGTGTGGGTTTCCTCTGGGTGCTCCAGTTTCCTCCCACGTTACAAAGACATGTATCTGGAGTCTTTCTCCCTGGTCCTCCGCTGAAAATGGGCTTCATTCCAAGTCTGACTTTCCTGGTTAACAAATGTTAAATAAAATAATAATGAATATCTGATGTCAGAGTAAGGGTGCAAACTAAGAATGTTAATGTTATTGGCCGATGAAATATAAGCCCTTCTGTGATTAGCACAAATTCAGAAGCATAATCCCCAAAGGGGACATTATGTAGAGATATTACTGGGGATTCAGAAAGAACCCCACCACTGGTGGGTGGTAGTAGCAGCAACCAAAAGGAGATGTTCACACAAAGGAGGAAAAATGTAATTTATAGACACATTATCTGAAATGAGGAAAGACCTCACTATGGGCTAATTTGCATGTCACTTAATCACAATTTACTGCCATGAGTGCAAATCAGCACTTTCCTGTGGTAGTTAACATTAGTGGTCCACACTTGTGGTAACAGAAGTACCCCCCATTCACTTTCCTGCATACAATGTTCACATTCAAACATATACATCGCACACACACACCGCCATACCTCTTACCTGTCCCTGAGTTGACAGAATGTCCCCAATGTATGTTCTCATTTTTTTGCCCTTGACCACATATATCATGGTTCCTTATAGTCAGTTAATAATGCCAGACATTACAGTTTTAATGTTCTTAGTCTTCTTAAAGTGCATTGTGATCCTGTTGTTCTAGTAATGTTTTCAGTTCTCCATGGTGTCATTTAGTTTTCTTCATGGCTATTTCTTGAAGCCTTCTCCCACAAAGCCACACAACCATTACTCTTAACTGCCTGTTTACAGGATGCTTCTGCTGTTGCCTCTGACAGATGCCCTGTCCCTTATATCTCATGAACTGTTGCAGTCATTAAATATTGTCAGGGATTACAGTTTTATACTTATTATTATATAAAAATCCTTGATGGGTTAGTGCAGTAGTCTGCTGCAGATGATTTCTTGCTCAGTGCTGCTGGGTTTCAAACTTTTTTCCTCTTTCACTTTACATTTTTAATAAAAGATTTAGGTAATATTTTACAGCATCTATGGTGCCTAGTGGTGGCACAAAGAACTAATACCCTCTGTATGAGGCCTTTGGGTTTGAATCTTTTAGTGCCTTAGTATACTCTATATAGTGTATTCCCGGTGTGTAGTGGTCACCCTGCACCATGAATCTTGTGTTGCAAAACTTTCTTTTAGTTTATTAAGTGCCTTATGATGTATAGTGCCCCCCCCAGTCCATACCTTTCATGCTACAAAACTTTGTTTTAATTTTTTAACTGCCTGTAAGGCACGCTGTAAAGACTTACTCCCAGTGTCTAGTGCTCCTTACCCACCAGTGGGTTTCACACTCACAGACATTCTCACCCATTCACCCACACACACACACACACACACACACACACACACACACACACACACACACACACACACACACACACACACACACACACACACACACACACACCTACTTTCTCCAAAACTAACCCCGCTACTCTCACCTCCCAGGCAGACACATATTCACACATGCAGCCCTACACAAACAAACATGCACACACCTTCCAACACTACCTGTCAACTAAATTCTCTGGCACATACCTCCACAATGATGGGTGAACATGAGTTTTTGACCATGTTCATTAACACAAGTAGCTGTATTAGTTTACACAGGTATTTCTGCAGGAAAGCACATCACAAATTAACATAGGATGCCTTCCCAGAATGCCTCAGTAACATCTGGCATGGCCACAGAGACAGCCCACCTATATGCTGCAAATAGTCATGCTAAGGCATTATGGTAGGGTTGACTTTGAATTTGGAATGGTTACCATGAGCTAACCTTTATGAATTCAGCCCATTCTGATTTGTTTCAAGCCTTGTATTGTTAGGAAGGAGTATATCCTATTAACGATTCTCCTGAGACAATGTTGGTGATTTATGCTCTAAGAAGAGTTCCAGTTGCACTCAGAGATAGAACAAAATGAGAACTAAAATATATAAAATTTATAAGAAATATAAGAGTTAGAGTTACGCAAAATAAATAGACTGAATGGGTAACTAGCATAATTACAGTTGTGATGCAGGATAAACTAAAAATAAATATTTTATTTATCCTTTGTTGACCAGGCTAGTCCCTTAAACTAGTGATCTCCTTTCAGTAGAGACTTGTGGTGGTATTTATACTACCAAGGTAAATTTGGAGAGGGCATCATAGCACATTCTCTACTCTTTGGAGCTGCTAGATGGTCCTACAGGGCTCACACAGCTGCAAGGAAGAGGTGTAAGGTACGCAGCAGCAGCATGGGGGAGGAGAGAAAAGCTATGTAGAGTTTGGAGGTGGAAATGAGAATCTGAAGAAAACTTTGCCAATGGGGCGTATCAGAATTCAGATAAAGATTCCTGTGTGTTGGATGATACAAATGAGCAGCATTTATCTGTCTCAATGGAGAATGAAGTAAATCGAGTTCACTGGAGTGATCATAGCTCTCAACCTTCCATCTCCAAAATGAAGAACACTGCCTCTCCTAATGTGGAACAAATGGGCAAAATGTGGAACACTTACTAATGGCTTGCTAAAAACTTCAACTAGGAAGCTCACAGGATGGCTAAAATGTGATATTTTTACTTATAGAATAGGTCTTTTAATAAAATAATATGATTAAGTTCTATTTACCATTGATATCAGTTAAAACATTGCTAACATTGAATGTGTGACAGGCCCTTTCAATGTGGAACTTCAAGGAACATGAACTTTTTAAGACCCCAAATGAGGAATGTTCCTCAAAATGAGGTACACTTGAGAGGTATGGGAGTGATGCAGATAAAAGAACAGACATCAGGAAGGCCTGCAGATTATGTTCTATTAAAAATAATTGAGCAGGATGATCTAGGTGACAGTGCTGCTGTTTCATGGGGTGAAATGACTGATAACTTTTTTGGAAGTGCTAAGAATGGTGATGTGGAAAGGGAACCAGGCGATGTGGCAGCAGAGAATACAGCAGTTAAAAGTTATGCAGCAGAGGCAGCAGGCAAAAAAGGAGAGCAACAATAAACTATAAGTAAAATTCATTTTAAATAAAAGAGAAGTCCAACTGTGAGAATAAAACAAAAGAAATAACACTGTAATGGGCAGATATTATGCATATACTATATCTCTAACCTCAAAGACAGCACACATCAGTATACCAAACTGGTGGTCAAATGTGTCACCTTCATAGCGGCATAGCAAATTTGCTGGCTGACAAATTCAGCTCATACTTCACCACTCATTCTCTCTCTCTCTCTCCCTCCTGCATCTCCCCAAGATATACCTAGTAGCATAACCTCACTCAACTAGTAACAGGGAGCAGGTCTGGGAGATGCTCACTAAGGCCAAAAATGCAGCTTCAATGGGCCCCTGCAATATCCCACGATGCCTCCTCCTAATTTGCTTGAAAAATGACCTATCAGAACCACATGAGTTATTTTTCAACTATAGGCTTAAAACAGGCTTTCTACTACAAGAATTGAGGACTGCAATAGTTATCCCACTTCATGAGGTTGGACCAAAAAACAACCTCGAAAACTACAGACCTATTAGTCTGACCCATCTAATATGCAAAGCTATGGAATGAATTATCATAGAAATGATCAACACAGACATAGGCAACCTTCAGACACTGGACCCAACCCAGTCTGGCTTTGTCAGTGGAAGGTCTTGCCTACTAAATATGGTGGACTTCTTTCAGAAGGTCATCAAGGCAATAGATGAGGAGAAAACAGTGCATACCTCCTACCTGGACCTAGCTAAAGCATGTGATACAATACTTCACTTGGGTATAGTTGACAAAATCACCAAATTGAGCATAAACACCTACTTAACCCAATTCATTGCCAGCAGACTCACAGACAGTGCCCAGGAAGTCAGGCTTGGTCATACCACATCCTCTAAAAGACTGGTCACAAGTGGGGTACCTCACAGCTCCATGCTGGGACTGCTCCTATTTGTCATCTGCTTCTTAGTGGTATAAGCTAATGTCAAGGGTCTTTGGCTAACCAAGTTCACAGATGACAGCAAACTGGGAGCTATCATAGAGTCTCCCCATGACACAAACATCTCACAAGAGGGTCTAATACAGAAAAATTACTGATGCAATGTGATGAATTCAAACTCGATACCAAGAAATGCATTATAGTACTTTTTGGGAAAACTGCCAACCATGCTAATTACTTCATCGATAAGACACCCGTAAGAGTTGACCCAGTAGTATGGCATCCAAGAACATATATAGACAGTAATCTGGCCTTTGACCAATATGTGGCCATGGTAATACAAAAATCATTCTGTATTGCCAAACCTTTCAATAAGGGCATGACATCCAGGTCCAAGGAAGTCACATTGTCACTTTATTCAGCCTTGATCAGGCCCACCATTCAGTATAATGCCCCCTTCTTCATGTGCCTGACCAGACATATGCAACAGTTGGAATGCTCACAAAGGTTCCTTGTCAGGAGAAACTAGGGTATAAACACATTGCCTTGTATGGATCACTTTAAAGGAGTATCTGTATACTTGTTCTCCTAGAGGTTATTGAGGGGTGCTCTATATCTGACATACAAGGTATCCTCAGATCCAGCTTTGGTAGACCTTTTGTACCCCCACAAAATGAATAGCATCATAACCACTAGTTTCCTTGGTTTCAGTTTTTCTTGTGACATAAATAAGACATGTTGTCATGACAAATATGTGTCTCAGAGGAACCCTATGATCTGGAACAGGCTCCCCATCCATGTGAAGAGGAGTCCATCCCTAACCTTATTTAAGCATAACCTTGACCAGTGGATGGGAAATCAGAAATTTGCCCTTTGTCTGACCCTATGTCTGTGATAGACAAAGACAGACAGTAATGCCCAAACTAACATACCCCCTCACATAGCCTCTAGAAACTTCCAAACTACCCCTCCTAACAAACACCCATTATACATAGGGACACAATTGGGTTGGGTTGCATAGCTAGGTTTATAAATGCCCTGGTGGTCATTAGCCTAGTAAATACATATGAACCTATGGGACAGTATTGTAACTGATATTTACAGCTCAAGAAATTTGATATTTTATACATACAGGGACAGTGATTTTTTGTGACTTAACATTTCAAACAGAGGGACTGATGATGAAATTTCTCAAACTGTAACAAAAAGATGGACAGTTATCCATGGAAATATTATTTGTTTTCTGATAGTAAATTAAAGGTTACAAATGTTTCTTTGCAGTTTAAAACTGATAAACTGGAAGAAGAAGATGTTAAAAAATGTGTGCAGGGTTTGTGTAAAATTGTTGATAACTTTGTAAAACTTAGATATGAAAGAAATGTTAGGAATGGAGGATAGAATTAGAAAATTGTTTTGAAATGTGAAGAAAACGTGGTAAAACACTTGCCAAGTGTTATTCTTGTGGCTGGTTATAAAGGCATATTAAGATTTGCTGGCCAGCCTAAACCATGTTTCTTTTCTGGACTCTTTTCTCATTTAATTAGTGATTCTGACAAAATAGAATGTGACCAATATATGGCAAAGGACATAAAGGAAGAAGGTGGGTGGCTGAATGCAGTTTGTGTCACAAAGGAACACTTTTGGATGGACTAACGAGAGCAAATAGTAAATAATGAAAAAGAAGAGGAAAGTGAAGAAAACATACATGAAGAAGGACAACAAGAGGATGATGGAGAGGATGAACTAGGTGAAGAGGAAACTGTAGAAGAAGAAGAAAAAATATGGAGGGTGAAACAGGAGGAAATAATTTGCCTGCAGGAAGAGGGGTCAAGAAAAGGGATTCACCCCATGATTTTTTTTAAGTTCTAACCAGAGAAATATCTGATTCTGAGGCTCAAGGATTATTTTTACATAAACCCAGGAATAATACTCAATAGAGGAAACAGTAAAAATGAGAAAATGGAAATTTAGAGATATTTTGCCTAAACTTAAAAATAAGGAAAAGCAACAATTTGTGAGTACTTTCAGTAAATGTGAACACTATTATTAACATTGCAAGAAGGATAGGTATACGGGAATGGTAAGCAAATGAGATGTGGATGTTATTATATTACAGGATGTCACATAGCACAGTTACAGGATGTCACATAGCACCACTAGCAAATCACCCTAGACATCCACATCCCACCCCCCCCCCCCCATTAGGGAAACCACCGTAAAAAATTTCTCCAAAGCCAACTTCACGCTTCTTAAGACAGAAGTAGGAAACTTCATGACACCCATGCTGATGGACAATAGAGGTACTACTGCTGAATCCTATACAACTGCACTTTATAAGCACTTACACGAGTGCATGGCTCGTGCAATCCCTAACAGAACCAAGATGCTATCCTCTAAAAAAGGAAGCCAATCTGGTGGTCCCCTGCCATAAACAAGCTCTACAACATAAGAAAGAAACTATTGCGAAAAAGAGTAAAATCCCATGACTGGAGGAACTCCTTGGACAGCCTCAGTAAGAAGGCTGAGATCCCTCATAAAATCCTCTAAAGCTAGTTATGAAAACAAAATCGCCACAGATTCTAAAGACAACCACAAAGCATTCTATAACTATGTCAAGAATCTCAATGGCAACACTCAGATGTGCTCTGAGTTACAGCACAATGGCACTAAATATACAGAACCAACTGATATTGCCAACATCCTGGCAGATAGGGTCAGTGCTAACTTTACCCCTCTCTTATCCCCTAAAGGGCCCATCTCTATACCAGAAGAATGCAAAGTTCCTGTAATCACGGCTGCACAGGTAAAAAACACACTCTCCAATGCCAAGAACACAGCATCCATGGGACCTGGCAACATCCCAGGCTGTGTTCTACATGAATTACAGAACGAGCTGGCATCCCACCTAAGTACCATGTTCAATCATAGCCTCACCTCAGGTTTTGTGCCCACTGAATGGGGCACAGCAACTGTTATCCCATTCCACAAAGGGGGAGCCACCATGGACCCCAGGAACTACCACCCCATTAGCCTGATGAGCCTGTTCTGCAAGGCTATGGAACGTATCAACATGGAACTTATAAACAATGACATTGGTAATCTCCAAACTCTGGACCCTACCAAGTTCGGGTTTTTAATAGGCAGATCATGTCTCCTAAACCAGATAGACTTCTTTGAAGTGGTCACCAAAGCCGTAGATGAGGATAAGGTGGTTCACACAGCCTATCTAGATCTCGCCAAGGCTTTTGACACCATCCCCCACTCTGGAATTATAGATAAACTCACTAAACTAGGTATAAATCCCTATGTCACAAGATGGGGTGCCAACTGGATCACTGACAGAACCCACAGTGTGAAAGTAGCAAACTCTAAAACTTCAGACCAGTGACAAGTGGAGTACCACAGGGTTCAGTCCTGGGTCCTCTCCTGTTTGGTATCAACTTCTCTGAAGTACAGGCTAACACAGAAAGTCTTTGGCTAACAAAGTTCTCAGATGACTGCAAACTAGGAACCATAATCAAAACTCCTAACAAAGTGGACATCCTACAAAAGAGCCTCACTGAGACAGATGCCTGGTGTCAAAGCCATGGCCTCAAGCTCAATGCCAAAAAGTGCATTGTCATCTCTTTTGGTAAAAACACTGTACCCATGAACTACCACATAGGCGGTAGTCTACTTAACACCAAAAGTGTGATAAGAGACCCAGGGACACAGGTGGACAGTAGTCTCTCCTTTGATAATTACATGGCCACAGTAGTCAGGAAATCCTTTTATTTGGCACACTTCACCACAAAAGGTTTCTCATCCAGGAAAAAAGAGGTCATTGTTCCCCTCTACTCATCACTAATTAGACCCATTATAGAGTACAACGCCCCTTTTAGTATCTACCTCACAAGACATCTACAACAACTGGAAAGGCCACAGAAATACCTCACAAAGAGGATTACTGGCCTCAAACAGATGCCCTACGCAGACCATCTAAAAAAAACTCCAGCTTTACTCTGTTGCATATCGCCTACTCAGAGGCGATCTCTGCCTAACATACAAAGCTATGTCAAACCCATAGCTGTTGGACATGCTCCACTTAAAGAAATCCCAATCTCTCCGAGCTACACGTTCTAGAGACCTAAACCTTGTCACCACAATAAACAGAATATGCTGGAGGGATAGATTTCTGTCCCAGAGACTTTCCATACCCTGGAACAAACTACCTATCTATATCAAACAGAGCTCTTCATTAGCACTCTTCACGAAAAATCTTGATGATTGGATGAGAGATAGGAAATTCACCCTGGGAATCACTTCTATGGCTCTGCTTGACAGGGGCAAAGGAAACTAATTTTCTTGAGTGGCAAAAGCCAGGGTATCATTTGACTAGGCTTATATAGGCCCTAGGGCCAATTGCCTAGTACCTACCTATGAACCTATGAACCTATGACCATGATATAGAATGGTTTTGGTCATATAAGAAAACTTTAAAATGCTTAATCATTTGGTTACTATATCACCTTTACTTTACACGTAATATGGTGTGTGTTGAAACATACTACACTGTAGGTAGATGGTAGCCAGCAAGGTCTTGATAGGTTCATAGGTTCATAGGTTCATACTAGGCTATCTGCCCAAGGGCATTTATAAGCCTAGCCCATAGTTATGTGGCTTTCGCCACCCCTTTAGTTTGAATAAAAACTATGCCTATCATTTTGCTGTGCCTCTGTCAAGCAGTGACACTGAAGTAATCCCTGGGGTATATCTGCAATCTTCCATCCATTGGTCAAGATTCCTCTTGAACAAGGCCAGAGAGGTGCTCTGCCTCACATGTACCGGGATTTTGTTCCACAGCATAGGGAGTCTCTGGGTGATGAATCTGTCCCTCCAGCACGTTCTATTTATAACCGTGTCAAGGTTTAAGTCTCCTGTGGTTCTGAGGGATCTAGATTTTTTGAGGTGAAGCATATTCATCAAATCTGGGTTTGACATGGCCTTATATGTCAGGCACAGGTCACCTCTGAGCAAGCGGTATGAGACTGAATAGAGCTGGAGTTCTTTCAGTCGGGCAGCATAAGACATATTTTTGAGACCCTTTATCCTTTTGGTGAGGAACTTTTGGGGCCTTTCAAGCTGCAGCAGGTGTCTGGTCAGATACATTCCGAACGGGGCATTTGCAATGTTGCTGAAGGAAGGCAGGACAAATATATATGGATTAAAATCTCTAACAGGTCCTCATGTATGCTATGCTCAGACAGAAAAAAAAAGATGTTAGCCAAAATATGCAACTAACAAAAATGTTATGGCTATATCTGTAGGTTCATAGGTTCATAGGTTGGTCCTAGACTATCAGCCCTAGGGCCTATACAAGCCTAGCCATAACAATTCCCTGGATATTTCTTCCCACAATATTTACTTCTCTGGACCCCTGTCTAGCAGGGTGACTGACATGATCCAATCATCAAGGTTCCTTTTGAAGAGGGCCAAGGAGGCGCTTTGCTTGACATGTATGGGAAGTCTATTCCAGAGTATGGGGAGTCTCTGGGTCAGGAACCTATAGCTCCACCATGTTTTGTTCATTGTGATGACAAGGTTTAGATCCCTGGAGTGTGTGGCTCTGAGATATTGGGATTTCTTTAAGTGGAGCATGTCCAACAGCTCAGGGCTTGACATGGCCTTGTGTGATAAGCAGAGATCGCCTCTGAGTAGACGATATACCACAGAGTATAGCTGGAGTTTTTTTAGACTGTCAGCATGTGGCATCTGCTTTAGGCCTGTGATTCTTTTAGTGAGGTATTTATATGGTCTTTCCAGCTGTTGCAGATGTCTTGTGAGGTACATATCAAACAGGGCATTATACTCTATAATGGGTCTAATGAGGGATGAGTACAGTGGGGCAATGACCTCCTTTTTTCTGGATGAAAAGCCCTTTAGTGATGAGGTGTGCCACATAGAAGGATTTCCTGTCTGTTGTGGTGATGTGTTTATCAAAAGTGAGACCACTGTCCACCTGTGTCCCTAAGTCTCTCATCACACTTTCAGTGTTTAGTGTACTGCCACCTATGTGGTAATTCTTGGGTACATGTTTTTTTCCAAAGGGGATAACTATACATTTCTTGGCATTAAGCTTGAGTCCATGACTCTGGCACCAGGCATCTGTTTCTGTAAGGCCCTTTTGTAGAATATTCACATCATTTTGGGGATTCAGTAATGGCTCCCAGTTTGCAGTCATCTGCGAACTTTGTTAGCCATAGTCCCTTAGTGTTGGCCTGTACTTCAGAGAAGTAAATGCCAAACAAGAGGACTGAACCCTGAGGTTCTCCACTTGTCACTTGTCTGGAGCTCGATTTGGAGTCGGCTACTTTTATGGTATGGGTTCTATCAGTAAGCCAGTTGGCAACCCATTGAGTGATGTAGGGATTTATGCCCAGCTTAGTAAGTTTATCTATGAGTCCAGAGTGGGGGGTGGTGTCGAAGGCCTTGGCGAGGTCCAAATAGGCTTTGTGGACCTCCTTACCCTCATCCAAAGCTCTGGAGACTGATTCTAAGAAGTCAATCAGGTTAAGGAGACAAGATAGGCCCTTCACAAATCCAAACTTGGTGGGGTCCAGTGTTTTTTAGTTGCCAATGTCTTTATTTATAACTTCCATGATAATGCGTTCTATGCCCTTGCAGATCAGGCTCGTCAGACTGATGGGACAGTAGTTCCCGGGATCCAAGATGGATCCCCCCTTGTGGAGTGGAATAACTGTAGCTATACGCCACTCAGTGGGCACAAAGCCTGAGGTGAGGCTATGATTAAACATGACACTTAGGTGAGGTGCCAGTTCATTTTGTAGTTCATGAAGTACACAGCCTCCGTTGTCATCTGGTCCCATGGATGCTGTATTCTTAGCTTTGAAGAGTGCGGTTTCTACCTGTGTGGCCGTGATTACCGGAATTTGGCAATCTTTTGATATTGAGATGGGCCCTTTAGGGGGTGAGAGGGGGGGGGTGAAGTTGGCACTAAATCGATCTGCCAGGATTTTGGCAATATCCTTGGTATCAGTATATTTAATGCCATTCTGGTGAAGCTCAGAGCAGATCTGAGCATTGCCATTTAGATTCTTGATATAACTATAGAATGCCTTGTGGTTGTCTTTGAAATCTTTGGCAATTTTATTTTCGTAACTAGCTTTTGAGGATTTTATGATGGATCTCAGCTTCTTACTGAGGCTGGTGAGGAGGTTTTTTGCATCCTGGGATTTTCCTCTTTTCTGCAAAATTTTATTCCTTCTGTTGTATAGTTTGTTTATGGCAGGGGACCACCATATTGGCTTCCTTTTTTTGGAGGAGAACATCTTGGTTCTATTTGGGATGGCATGATTCATGCACGAGTGGATGTGCTCATACAGTGCCTTAGTGTAGGATTCTGCAGTCGAACTTTCAGATCTCATTTGCATGGGTGTCATGAAGTTTGTCACTTCTGACTTCAGTAGCATGAAGTTGGCTTTGGAGAAGTTTTTTAAGGAAGTTTCCTTACTGGGGGATGGGGATGTCAAGGGTGATTTGCTTATGGTCAAACCTGACCAATGAGGGGGTGACCACTGGTGTGGAGCATCTATCTCCCATGTTGGTAATGACCAGGTCTAGGATATTGGAGCCCCTGGTGGGACAATGGATTAGCTGATCCAGGGCGTTGGAATTTATGAATTCCAAGAACCGTTGGGAAAAGGAGTTGGTACCCGAGTAGTTTTCCCAGTTAATGGCAGGGTAGTTGAAATCACCCAGTATTAGGGTGTTTGCAAGCGTTACAGTGAAAATGGATCATAAAACATTCAGAGTAAATTTAAGAAAACCTTATGTTAAACAATTTCAAGGGTTCAAGGTGTGTTTGTATTTTGGCAAAAATATGATGTGTATGTTCTGTATTTTGTGACTAGTAGGTAAACATCTAAACCATTAAAACAACCCCAACTAATTTTAATATAAAACACAGCACTTCTGCTCTATGTCTAATGCGGTACTCAAAACTAATACAAAAGCAAAAACAAAAATAATAAAAATATATTGAAGCAAGTGTTTCGATTGAATGAAGAGAAATAAACTCCAGAACAGATATTTGAGCGTGCTTTCATTCTTTATTGTATAAGAACTTCTTCAGAAATAAATACAAATGTTAAAAACCAGGTATATGTAGTCAAGTCATACAATGGAATTACAGGAACAGCCTATGAGGCAAATGTAATTAGCATGTAAAAAACTCTTCCTTAGGATGCATTTACAATCTTAGCAAGGTGTTAAACAAGCTGTGGGGGTTGTAAACTGCAGCCAAGCACCTTAGGCAAACAAAGAAAAACTTGATTAAGCAGTACTCTGTTATAAAAAATGTTACCAGTAGAGCTAAAATAGCAAGTGGCATAATTAAAGATCAAAAAATGCAGTTTTTTCACAAAGTAAAGCCTGCTGAGTGTAGTAATGTAGAAAATAACTGCTGTTGGTAGCTTTGCATGAGAAGTGTATTCGTTGGAAAGGCAAAGTGTATACAAGACTGTCAGTCACATAACTAAAGTGGTGCAATGCTATCAGAGTGTAGTAGTCTGCAAAGGTTCACTGTAAAATAAAATAAAATGCTGCCCTTCTCTGTGAATCAACCTCAATTCTAGAGTCATAACTGTGGGTCATGCTAATGCCCGCACTTTCAGTCTACATTGTCCTTCTGTACGAAAGTGTAGTATTTTGTAAAGTGCGCACATTCAGACATGTAGCTGCTTAAAAACTGCAGTCATTTGGACATGTAGCTGCTTAAAAACTGCAGCCATTTGGTTTAAAATGAAATCCTAAATTTAAACTGTTGACAGACCAACGGGAAACAAGAAACCATGTGCACTTTAAAATAAACTGCTACAATTCTTATAATAATTGACTTAGATAACATAAAACTACAATAAACTATTGTGTTGTGGCCAGATGCTGTTAAGTCATGATATTATCATTTAAGCTTATTCTGCTTATAATGAAGAGAGTTTGTACAATCAAGGCTTGGTCTTCAAAAGTAACAGAGGCATTATTCTTACTCAGTTAAAAAAGAAGCCATAGTGAATAAAATTCATAAGTCACATTTAAACATGATCCAACATAAAGAAAGGGTTTGAGATGATTTATAATGATCTAATATGTCTGCAGAAATATATAAGATGATGCAGAAATGTGAAGTACATATCATTCTCAGAAACTACAACCAAAAAGAAGTGATGATATAACATTATGGTCCACATCTACCATGGGTGAATGTTGGAGCTGATTTATTTGAATATAAACACCTGCCTCATCCCTTGTAAGACAACGGTTACCCAAAAGTCCCAGAAGCTGTGCAGTTATGTGACACCACACATTAATTAAAGTGCTGCTACACTGTCTAAATCAGCCATTACTAGACATGTAATTCCCAAAGACATGCTCATAATTTAATAAAATATGTGCAGGCACAGTGTAGAGCCTACACAGAATGTATCTATGTACACGGCTATGGCCCCTCCTTGACAGCGCACCATGCATATTATTGATGGTGCACTGCCAAGGGAGAGCCAAGGAACATGGATATTAAATCAGTATAGGTAGAGGTGCAGCAACTACCCGTGGCTGCAAATGAGTGTGAGGCTCCCTGTAATGCTCTCCAAAACTGTTGTAATATTGTGAAGTGTGCCAACTGTAAAATATGTCATTTTTATTTTTTTGTTTTGTTTTGTTTTTATTTTTTCTGCATGTTTGGATGGTGCAGCAATGTCAACCTGTGCTCACATATAGACAGCTGACACTGGACAGACATCTAAAAATAGAAGCCAGATGTAATTAATTATGATAATTAAAGTTTCTTGTTTTGTTTTAATATATGTTTGAGCAGTGCAGAGCACAGCATAGCCAAGTGGAGTGCATGCATACATGGCCGACATCTGCCAGACATCTAAAAATAGAAAGTGGATGTAATTAATTATTTATGTATAGATATGTTTAAGCATGTTTCTGCAGTGTGGAACGGTGCTCAGCAATGCTAACAGGTAGCCTAGTAGTATATGTGAAGGTATACTAGTTTTTATAACATCCAACTAGCTACATGGGTAGAGCTATGGTATTATGTGCAGTAGGTCCTGGGTTAGAATCCATAATAGTTCATAAAATGTTTGTAAATGAATGTAATATTTTTTTGTAATTTTATGAAACTACTGTGAATTTTGGCACTGCTGTGCTCTGCTAAGCAATGATTATTCCTGCTAAGCACTGCATAAACATGCTAACAGCTACCAATGTTTGTGCAGTGCTAAGCTTCACTAAAATCATGGTTCTGCAAGTTTTCCCACTGCTTGGCTTCACTTAGCTGGTTTGCAAGCTGCTAAGTGACAGGGTGCTTTTTTAAATGTTGCTCAGTGATGTGTAAGGGTGGGAAAACAGCCTATATTAAGTCCAATAGGCAGGAATTCTGCAACAGTCATTGGAATTTAGTCAACTGTTGATATGGCTGGTGGTGTTGGTGAAGGTGTGCGATTTCGGGCACAGAGTTGGCATATTCAGGAGTCCAGGGTCATGGTCAGGCTCCTTGTTAAAAACCATGAACCCTGGCTGATGCAGGGTGGATTCCAGTGCCCAGAGTGTAAGGTGGAGGCCTGGGACCATTTGGCCAGGATGGAACTCACCAGTGTTACTAGTATCCCCCACACAGGTGAGCAGTGTCATCACCATTATGACAACCTGAAGAGGAGAAAGAGGGAAACCTTGGACACCTGGGTCCAAAGAGGCAAGAGTAGGGAATGCCCCACAAATATGTAAGTAATTTATCCTCTGTTTTACTAATATGCAAGCTGAATGTCTGAAAAACCAGTATGCATAATGGTGTGTTTCTCTCCCACCAGCTGCAGTTGAAAGGGGTCGAAATGTGGAGTTCCATGCCAGGCGTCTGCCAGGTTGCACCATAAGTATGATAGGTATGGATGTAGTATGCTAACTGTAGTGCAATAAGAAAGAAAGACTAAAGCATTTACTGCAATAAAGTATACATAAGAAAAACTGTAGTGCAATAAATGGGCAGTTAGACCTGTAGTGCAATAAATTTGCAATTAGAGCTGTAGTACAATACATGAACAATACCAACTGATGTTCAATAAACAATACCAATAACAGTAAACAAAATAGTGCTCAACAAGATTGTGTTGTCATAACCATGGCAGTAGAGCTGTATGCATTGCTTGTCTATGGTAAGGTTGCTGAATCAAGGGTAACACTGTAATAGCTGTGAAATGCAAAACAAATGGCCTGCAAACTGTATTGCTTAAGTCATGGTACTGTCCAAGACTGTCTCCAGGCCACTTTTGGTCACATAATGCTCGCTGTTCCTCTTACTTCAGGTAATAAAGGGTATATGGGTGAGGTAACCCACTCCATGGGCAGATAGTGTGTGTGTACTTCACAGATATTTCAGAGCAATAACAATGCAAAATGTTCACCAACATTGTTGGTACTACATTAAAGCTGTTTTAATATATGCAGAATGGTTGTATTCCGTGCATGTGTGTTCTACTGTCAGTGCAATTATAACACTGTAATAGTTCTAAAATGCAAAATGAATGTCCTGTAACTTGTATTGCTCAACTCATAATATGGTTCAAGGTTATCTTCAACACACTATCAGTCATGTAATGCTCACATTTTCTCTCTCACCAGGAACAAAAGGTCTGTAAGTGAGGTAACCCATGTTATGAGCAGATATTGTGTATAGATTTCACAAGAGTTTTAAAATCAATAAGAAGAATGTGTTCACCAGCATTGTTGATTCATAAATAAATCTGTCTACTTCCAGTATGGCTGTGTTGCTTGCATGTCTGTACTAAGTTGCTGCAGTCATTTATTACATTATTTACAGATGTCCCCTGCAGTCATAGCTATTAGATTCAATTCCATGCCTGGCAACTAAGGCATGACAGCTGTCTAGTTAACAAACTGTACACAAACATGCCTCTCAAGTGCCACAATATCTTGTACTGTAATTAATATTGCATAATCCTTCTGCCATAGGATTACCAGAGACATTATTACTTGGAATGCAATGTCTTGGCAAATCTGCTTACAGAACACCTTTGTGCAAGTGCTCTGTCTAGTTGTGTACTTGCATTTGTTATTGCTTTACCCATACTGTACCCCTGAAACAACTTGAGTGGTATGTATGTGCTACATCACCTATAGGAGACTTGTAGTCATTGTACACAAAACTGACAATACACACCTGTAGAGTTAATATTACCACTGTTTTCAAGGATATAATCTGCAGTGTCACTAATGGACTGTTTTTCTCTCTCTCCCCACCCCTTATCCGCATGTATTTGATATTGTTATGCATTATTATGGTTTACTATTAACATATTTTGTTAAAATAACTATATTTTGGGAAATGTGGTTTATTATTGTTATGTGTTATTATGGTTTCATATTGATGTATCTTGTTAAATTAACCATTTTGTTTGCCTTATATTGTTTATTATTGTTACGTGTTATTATGCTGTTAAATTAATCATGTGGTTGCTCTTATGCTTTACCTGTTACTAGCATGTTGTTAACATACTGACTGTTCTGTTATTTCCTGTTGTGTCATACATAATGTACATTGCTATGTATTTGGGTTAGTTAACATGATGTTCCATGCTGTTAATACTAACAATGATTTGTCCACAACTAACCTCAGTTTATTGCTATACCTCAATTACCACAGCATGTCAAGGTAGGCCGGCTCTGGCTGATCCCCCTACCTTGCCTCAACCAGCCATGGCACCGGATCCCAGCATGTCTGGTGCCCAGATCTGTGATGTCCCCTCTGATGCCCCTGCAATACCTGTGGCATTGGGTAGTGTCACCCCATGGGACGGGGATGGGCCCCCCTCTGGGAATGGTGGCAGAGGGGAAGTTGTCACTCAGGCTGAGCTGCTGGTCTTGGTGCACATGATAGTCCACTGTGGCTTTGACCACTGCCTGCACTGGATTGAGGATATGCTGGCCAACCTGGTGTGGCAGACTCACCCCGGTGCCTAGCCTCCAGCACTGCCACCTCCGAGGCAGTGAAGGAGCAGTGCCAACAGTCCCATGGGTGGGGATGTGAGTCATACTGCTACCATCTGGAAGCTCATGGGACTTGAATTCCACAACACCCTCCCTATCCAAGGTGTTCACCCCCCTCATGTGTCACACATCACCCCTGTCTACTGTCTTGTCTGTCTTGTCTGTATGCAGATGCATCCTCACCTACCCAACTTACCTCCCCCTCATGTACCTATGTCTCTTCCCCAACATTCCACTCTCACCTTAAAAAAAATGGGCATCTGTCCCCCAAAAAAATGTTGTCCCATACATAGCTCTCCATTTTGCATGTGTCCACTGTACACATCTAATTTGGTCCAGATGGGTTAACAACACAGTTATATTGTCCTCATTCCTCTCTCTGGGGTTTGAAAATCCAAATTCATCCACAAATTCTGTCAAAGTGCACAGTTGTTGCTGTACAAGAAATGGATAGTTATGGTTCTTTCCTACACCCTTGCTGCACATCCCTCCCTGCCTTTCACTATGTTTTTCCCTCTGCTTGCTCCCATTTACCACTTTCCTATCTCCATCCTTTTTCTTTTCTTTATATTGTTAGTGTAGCACTTTCACTCAGCTCAGCTAAATAGAGCTATGAGTATATGTGTTTCTAACACTGTAAGAAATGTATAAAATAAACACCTCAGTCATGTTTTGTACCCAAGCCCATCACAGCTACAGCACACTGCATTAACCCACCATGCCACAAAACTCTTTCTTAAAGCAGGTGGTTTAAACAAAACATAGTAATTGCCAATTACAGTCATTAGGCATTTTTTAGCGAAGCTGCACTCCACGCCACAATGCACAAACTGGAATAAAAAGTAATGGAAAAAATGGGAGTGTACCTAGGACCCTCATGCAATAGTATACCACTAGACAGCCAAAAACATGATAATGGATGTACCTGAGGCCTGTGATAGCAGATAAATGTTCCCTTTTATTAGCAACATGTAGAAAGTCACCTGCTAAGGCATTCATAGCAAAATACATTTTCAGCTGGGACTCTGGTGCAGAAATACATCCATATAAAGCCATGCACATACTGATGGATGTAGAAATGTTTGTCACAGCCTATATGTGTGCATATATATCTTGCAAATGCACCTGCTGTAGCAGTGACTTGGTACCTCAGTCAGTTATTTGCCTTGCATGCAGTACATTTTGCCACACACAATCTTGGGTTCAAATCCAGTGTTGTGTTGCATTTCAATTACATTATTGTGAAAACAGCAATTAATGACTGACTCATACATTCATCCACACAAAACATTGCAAATTAAATACCTACTTTTCAGTGCTGAAGTCACAGGCCTGCAGGTAGGGACACACCTCACATATCCATATAGCATTACTATATGCCATCTAGTACTAGTTATTGACACAGTTGCCTAACATATGAACCTTAAACACATGCTATAATTGGAGTGTAAAGGGTACCCTCACCCTGGCTTTGCCTCTACAAGAAGGCTGACACAGCTGACACAGAGCTTGTTGTCCTCCAAAGTGTTCACACTCTCTGCCTATGTCTATTACTGCAACAGCACCTGCAGCCTATGGTACACACAGCTCTATGTAAAGATTTCTGCTACAGACCTATTATCTGTGACAATGTAGTTTCCTCATCCCAGTAATTCCAATCTCAACAGCTAAGAAAGGGGTCTTATTCTACATGAAGGCCTTATATATTGCACAGTGGTTGCATGTCATTGGCTAATGATAGTGCAACTCAGGTGTTTTGGCTGCAATTAGCATATCAGAACCACAGATTGGTTTACAGGCAATCACCTGCCTGCTAATGAGAAGCATGCTACAAATGCAAACAGCTGGCTATGGGAAACATTCTGTATGAGACTGTCCTCAAACAGAGCACACCTTTGTGAAACATTCCTTGCAGCACATTTCAATGGAGGAGTACTGCAATCCACCAGGTATATAACTGTGTTTTGTGTATAACAGGATGTTGATGGGAGGATAGAGGTATGGGGAATAGGGAGTACAGCAGTAAGCCTGTCTTAGACCTGTGGTAATGTAATGACAGGCTTACTGTATGTATATATATATATATATATATATATATATATATATATATATATATATATATGTATCATAGGTGTCCAGCCTATGTGCGGTGTAGGGGGGGAGGGTAAGCTCAGTTGTACACTCATACTCAGAATGTCACCAATACATCAAGTAACACAGTATCTACTGTACAAGTGAGATATATGCACATACTACCTTGTTGTGCTGCAACATGCAGTTGTACTGACAGTACCTCACCCTTAACATTTTAAAGATCCATCAGGTGTTGTCCAAAGCTGTGGTTCTGTTCCTGGTAAGCTTAATACTGTTTTGTTATGGAACATCTATATGCTATTGATGTTAAGGCCAGGATAATTCCCTATGTACAGTTAATGTTGTGTGTAACCAGAGTAGAATGTTTGTATGTTCCAGTCTGGAACAGTTACTTAAGTTTCCTAGAGAGGGTAATTACAGGAGTGTAGCTGAATGAGCAGAAACACTTTTGCAGTTATAGTTCAGACTAAATAAGTTTCCAAACCGAAAGGTCGATGGTACATACCTTAGGCAATGAAATTCGTATTTGTATATATTTTAAGATAGGTGTACTGGGTTTTATGCGTTGTTTTATCAGTTATAGTTTCATATTGCTTACCTAAAAGGTAAATTGTACTGGTCAAGTTTCACATGATTTCCCTGAAGTGCTTGTTATAAAGGCCTTGAGTTGAATGTGTATTTTATTGTGAGTAAGTCAGTTTTGGATGAAAATGGAGATGAGAAGATGTGAGACTGGTAATGCAATTGTGGATCCTCATTGTTATGACTCTTTGTGGATTTTCCATACATAATAGTGCAGGTAGTAATGTACTGCTTTTGTCTTGGTGTCCACAGGTGACCGGGGGGTTGGGTTCTCTCCCCATATAACCTGATGTCAGTGTCCCTTCAGACTCTGATGATGATGGTGGCCACAGTGAGGCACAGGTGGAGTTGTCAGGAGCTGAATCTGTCTCAGAGGTTGACATCCCTCTTCTGCCCTCATTGTCACTGCACACAGTCAGTATGACCACATATACCCAGTCCCCATAGGCCTCAAATATTGGACAGTCAGAGAGTGGAGACATTGAACAGGCCAGTGTGGCAAGTGCAGTTTCAGTAAGTGTAGACACTGGCCATAGCCAGAGCTGGCAAGGTCCCACACAGGCAGATTGACAGGTGTGCCTATAGGAGGACTGCTGTCAGTCCATCACCTGTTGAAGGTGTCACATCACAGGTCACTTGGTGCATGTTTCAGGCCATCATGGAGGCACATGTATGTTCTGAATGGAACACCAGATGTATGCTTAGGGATATGGGTGCAGCACAGTCTGATATCCATGACTGCCTTCACTGCATTGGCGACACCCTGGATTGGTTCACTGGTGCAGAGGACAGATGGTGGGCCAAGACAGTGTCTGTCTTGGACCGCACATTGTCTGTGCTGGAATGTGTAGTTGGAGTTGGGTGTTGGACCTGTGAACATATACAGATGTCTGTGATTGTGAGGGCTGTACGGCCATTATGCTAGTTAAGTTCGCATGTCCTGTGGCTCCATAACATGATGTATACTGCTGTAACAACCTCACACACAAACAAGGCCACATTCAGGCTAGCACCACTTCCACTCACTGCATACAGGACACGCTATGGCACACACATAGTGCAAGTTGGCTGTATGTATTATTTATTTTATTTAATATTTATTTGCCAGGATAGTCTGACTGGACAACAAGTGTCCATTTTCAGTGGAGTCCTGAGTAGAAAAACTCCATAAGTTTACAGAGACAAGAAAAATTTACAAAAGATACATTACAGAGTAGTAGCATACAGATTGTAGACTGTACAGCCATTAGTATGCAATAAGAAGATATTTCCCCTTTTTGTTGAAAATACAGGTGTACAGAATATACAATGAGAGTAGATAAGAACCTGGTAGAGCATTGCAAGATATTTCACAATTGAATAAGAGTATATAAATGTTTACGTTTTCCATATATACATTCAAGCAAATATACATATAAGATTATACACACATATATATGCATACGCGTACATACACATATATACATACATACACACATATACACATACATACATATACACTATATATCAGGGGGTCAATTACAGTTGCATAGATGGTTGGTGAAGAGGTATGTTTTAAGTAGGCTTTTGAAGGAGGGTGTGGAGTTTTGTAGTCAGAGGTCAGGGGGAAGGTTGTTCCATATTTTTGCTATTTCATGGGTAAATAGTGATTCCCCAGAGTTGTTTTTGCATGTGATGGTTTCGATTAAGGCTTTGTTGGAGGTCCAAATTTGTCTATTTGAATTGTAGAAATTCAGCATGCCAGTCAGGTTGGGGGTTTTCCCAGGATAGTACAGAATTAGATGAGCTGGGCTGAGTTGATGGTACCTTAATAGGTTCAGAAATTCAAGCCAGTGCAAGGCATGTAGGGAAAGGCAGTGGTGGGATCATGATTTGGCATTGGTATTGAATCTAGCACTGAATGAATGTAGAATGTAGAGTAGAACACTTACCTATGTACTGGTACACACTACAGATCACACTACCTGATGCACGCAACACAATTCATGTTTGCTTGTACTGTCAGTTCAGAACATATAATGCTTGTTGATATCAGCATGCTTTGTTGTGGTCAGTCTTTTGGGTGGCCACATCACCCACTACTAATAAAATTATGCAAAACCCTAACTATGTCTAAGTTGTAAAGGTTCTCATACATGTGCTATATGGATATACACACACACCATGTTGGGCAGAGTGAGATTAGACCCCCTACCTATTGAGGCTTATACACTATAGATCACAGAACTTATTGCATGCAGCATGGCTTATGTCTGATATTACACTGTAAGCTAGTAGTCTTAAGGTGGCTGACATCATTAGGCCTTGTAGAAGAGAACAGTTTGGAAGCCAGCATCAAGTTAAGGGCCTAAAAAGTAAATAACCATTGCTGCTGAATAGCCCATGAGGGCATGTCTGTTGTTTTGCAGGTGTATATACACAAACATACCAAGCAGGCTGCAGTGAGGTTAGAATCCTTACCTATTTAGGCTTATATACTATAGATCATAGTACTTATTGCATACACCACAGGTTAAGTCTGTTGCATGTGTGACTGCAGGCACAGTATATGTGCATTACACAAGCTAGGCTTGTGTTGAAGAGCATCTGAGGCCTGCTGAGTGATATTGGTTTGTACTGTTATCTGCATCTAGTATCCTAGCAGTGCAATAACTGTTATTATCTAGCTATGTGTGTACAGTTAACAGTATGGCCATATTGGCTGCTTGCAGTTAGATAGGTGATACTGTGGTCAGGGACAATGTCCCCAGTAAAGATGTGTATTGACACCATTATACATTACACCACCTGCTTATCTGTGTCTGTCTATGTGGTAGCATCCAGCAGGCACAGGGGTCTATAGGTAAGTGGAGTATGTACTGTTGCACCCTTAGTTTCGATCCTTTGAGCAACATTATGGCTGTGTGATAGTGCAGTTTACTCACCATTATTAGGGTATGTCAGACAATGCAGACGTCCACACACATGTTTCTGTATATAACAGGGGTGTATATATAAATGTAGCTGTGTGTGTGTATGATATGTATACATGTTATGTAGATATATGGGGGAGTCTATGTATCATTTTAATATATATGTGTGTGTATTTTTATATATATATATATATATATATATATATATGAATATATAGCTGTATATACATATTTGATACCAGATAGCAACAGATATACTTTGCATGTGAGAGAGAGATACTGACAGACAGAAACGTATATGTATATGTTTGTATGTAGAGACATTTATAAATAATAGCTCATTTCAATGAAGAATCAACAGAATTGGGCTCATTTTTACTAAGAGTATGGGCATGCCCAGTGGGACTGCCAGTACTTATAATGTGACTCGAGGTGATACCTACCTGTATTCCAGTCCAGGATTCTGTATGTTACAGACATTAACATCCGTCCTTGTTTCAGCAGTCCTGCACTTCACTCAAAGTGTCCACAGCATTCCCCAGCTGTCTGCTGTACTAAATATGTGACTGACATTGATAATATTATGTCATCATCAGACTGGCAGTCTGCATACCTCTCAACTGTCCTGATTTTCACAGAATGTCCCGGGGTTTGCCTCATATGTGTGGTATGTTCCTCACACATTTGTGGTCTTCTGGTGCTTTATTGAATGTTGACATCAATACATTATACTAATTACAAACAAATAATTGTGTGTTGGACTTTATATTCATCAGGAAATATGTACTACTGCGACACCTTTAATTCCAGCAACTGCCTAGGTTTATGTGACCGATATTTAAACTCTTTCCCTATGTTTGGGCCTTTGTTCCCCAAATCTTTCTGGCTTAGTCCAGATTTCTTGCACTAAGAGGTTGGGAGGTATGACATTCTGTGCAAACACCTACATACTACTAACTCACATGCAAAAGATGTAAGTAATTCCAGATTAACACTATCAACACCATCAGCCATACTAGCTTCCCTAGTCCACTGAACCACACAGGTTGCTAGACAGAAAAGGGTTCATTCATCACACAATCAACAGCATATATATGTACATTGTTATCCTGCATGACGAGAGACATACACTGTGTGAGTGCTATCTTTGTTACAGCCCTGAGATTGCCTGGTCCACTGATATGCCATTGCTGATTTTCTGTTAAAGCAGTTATAAGGGAACACTGTTGTGTTGAGGATGGGGGAACACAGCACATGATCAGCTTGGGTAGACAGCTATCATGTGTGCCTACTGTTTAACATTTCCCTTGCCTGATGTAAATATTCCAACCATGAGGCCTAGTGAAAATTAAGGAACATACACTACTGGACTGGGTATCAGTTGCCCCATGTGGATGCTAACTCTGACCAAATAGCCTACTACATTTCCTTGCATAACAGCAGCTGATCCATACGTATGATACCTTATTATAGTGATCCTTACAATTGGTGTTTAGGTTAGAGACTTACCTTGAGAATGCAGCAGTTGACATAACTGTAGTTCAGGGCTGACTCTGTGTGATGCCAGCAGTAAATAGCCAATACATGGATAGATATAGGTTGTGTGCATTGCCTGGCATCAGCTATTTTAATATATGTATATGAGTTGGAGTAAGGTGTCAGTCCGTAGGGCCCTAGGTTGTCAGTGAATATGCTATGCCTTGTCTCTTAGCCAATGTCAGGGCATACTGGGTATGCCTACGTCTACCTACAGGGACATACTGGGTATGCCTACTTCTACCTACAGGGGCATCATTAGGAGGCTGCTCCTCCGAGTCCTCCTGTGAGTGTGGCTGTGGTGACCTAGGCACTGGTGGTGGGCTGTGTATCCCTTCCCTTTGCTTATCCTTCTGCAGCTGTTTCTGCAAGATCATATTGTGCAGCATGGCACATACTGTGAACATATGTGCACATGTGGCTGGAGAGTACAGCAGGGCTCCACCAGGTATATCGTGCCACCGGAACCATGAGTTCAGCAACCAAACACATGCTCTATGATGCTACTAGTTTGTGTGTGTTCTTCATTATGGCATTCTTCTGTGGGTGTGTGTGCATTTCTGATGGGTATCATCATCCACAGTCCCAGTGCATAGCCAGCATCCCCCACTAAATGGCTGTGTAGGATGTCCCCTAGTAAACATCTGGTACAGCTGTGATGCATGCCAGATATGGGAGTTGTGATAGCTGCCAGGGTTGCCAGCACACACATTCATGATAATGCACTGGGAATTGGACACAACCTGGCAATTGATGGAGTGGTACTCCTTGCAGTTGATGTAGATTCTACCCTCCTCACTGGGTGGTGCCTTGATGTGTACATGAGTGCAATCTATGGCACCCAGTACCTCAGGGTAGTGTGCTACATGGTGGAAGTGTTGCATATTGCTGGCCCTCACCTCAGGGATGGGAGAAAATGTATGTGCTCACTGGCATGTGGTAGCATGGCATCCAGGAGCTAGTGGAGTACCCTGGATGCTGATACCTGTGAGACCCCATCATGTCTCCAGTTGGTCTTTGAAAGGTACCTGTGGCTATTATCCTAAGGGCTACACATACAATTGTTTCTAATGGGATGGTTTCCCCTCTGTTGGCTCTGGGTCTGAGTTGAGGGAGGCAGAGCTCAGCAAGTTCTTGTAGTATGACCCTGTCCAGCCTATAGCACTATACAATCTCCAGCTCATGCAGCTCCTGGAAGGTTACCCTGGGCCTAAACACTATTCTCTTTCTCTGCCTAGGCCTATTGTCAGCAACAGCAGTAGCAGCATTGGCTTCAGCATCTAGCACATACTGATGTAGCAGACCCACAGCAGCCCCTAGCATTCTATCAGTTAAAATTTCCAAGTCTGTATTCCAATGGTGCAGAGTATAGGGGAAAAATCAGATTGTAGGGTGTATGCATACTTTATAGTGCTGTAGTTGATGACTGTGTGACTGACTACTTATGAAGCATTGCACTTGCCTAATATATTATTGACATAATTTAATGTCCCTAGTTGAAATTAAGCAAAGATCACACTAATTAATACATCATTGGCCTTTTAGATACTCTGAGTACTGTGGTGCACCATGCAAACGCACTCCCAGTAGGTAAACAATGCTTAGCAGTCAGTGCACCCCCCCCCCGACTTGCAAGCTCAAGCATGGTGGTGTTCTGTACAAACAGGAGCAGCTATACTCCAACCAGCTCAGAAGTTAGGGGACAGACAGTCTCCTGATGTCAGCTACCTCCTCTGTGGACACTAACACAGTTCTCTGCCTACACGGATGGGATCCTCAGACACAATTACCCTATTATGCTATTCAGTAACTCTATATCATTTGCATAGGATTCGTGCTCACAACCTGAATACTACATGCTTCCAAGCCCTCCCTCATTAGCAACAGCACCAATACACCATTGTAGATACTGCATGCAGGGTTTTGTAATACATTTCTGTCTCATGATATTAATATTTGATTTTTCCAGATTTTTAAGGCATGTTTGCACACTGCTGCACACTGTGCAAAAATGCCAGGATTATTAAAGAAAATGTTATTTTAACATATTTACTGTGACTTACTGGAACACACAGAGTATAATTTTGTTCATATCTGTGTGGGCTATGCCATTTCTGTCTATCTCCCACATTTCTACAGCCCCTTTTGTCTGTCTACAGTCCTGTACATGGATTTTTTTAGTGTACACTATGGACAGTGACATGGAGTCTGCAGGGCTGCCTATATGCTTTCTGGATTGCTCTACCTGTCTCATTTCCATGAGATTCACCTGCTTATGAGATAATTTGCATGTCACGGAAGTGGCGCTTACTGAATCTAAAAATGTGTGTTGCCATGTTAGCAGTGCTGCGTGATGTCTGCATAGAAAAGAAAAACGTGTAGGCTTTATTAAATTCCCCCCGTGATATCAGATTATGATCCTAAATCTGTGAGCCAGGAATTTTGCAAATTTGCGAGGTAGTGTGAAGCCAGGCATATTATTACTTGTCATATGTATCCCCAAAGCAATGGGCAAGTGGAACGAGTGATCCAGGCAGTAAAAAATAAAAAATCTCATCAAGAAGTTTGAGAATTCGGAGCCCTCAAATTATTTCTATTTTCTTGAGTACAGAAATGTAACCCAATTCTTGTCGCATTATTATAGGACAGACAATGGAAATGGAATTTTATTGTCAGAGACCATCCAAAAATCTGTCACAGAAATAATCAATTCCAGGCACTTTTGTGTCTAAAGAGTATGCTAAATCCTATATGCTACAAGATCGTAATATAAAAGTGTACAGAATAAACAGTAAAAACACAACTAAGCTATCCGATCTGATGTATATTTAGTTATCTGTGATTAATAGCAAGAAAGATGTATTGACATTTTCAAAGCTTGAGAAAACATAACAATATTTAGTGAGAATATCTTGACAGCTGTTAGTTTATCTCAGCAGGAATCTTCATAAGTCACTGATCCTGATGTTAATAATCAAAAGCATTTAAAAAATGAATCAGACTGTTAAAGGTGATAGTTTAGTTTATGTAATTATGTTACAAATATTCTAATTTTCATAGGTTCATAAGTTTAAAAGTGTATGCTAGGCTAACAGCCACTGGGATCTTTATAAGCCTAGCCATGCATCCCAAATGTATCCTGCAAGTTTTTTGAGCCTTAAAGGTTATTTTAAGGGTATATGCAAGCTAAAGTATGACTGACTGACTGACTCTGTCCATTAGAGAAGTAGGTGTTAGACTTCGGGTGAATTTCTAATTTCCTGTTCACTGGTCAAAGTTCCAGTTGAATAGGGTTAAGGAAAAATTCTGTTTCACAAGGACTGTAAGCCTGTTTCAGTGGAGGGGAACTATCTGAGACACATACCTGTCTCTCCAACATGCCCTACTTATGTTGCAAGTAAGATACAAGTCTCTAGACTGAGTAGTTCTGATGCTACTGTTTTTTTCAGATGTGTAAAAGGTCCATCAGCACATGATTGAAGGATGCCCTGAATGCCAGGCACAGATTACCTCCTAACAGTCTGTAGGAAACTGTTTACAGGGATAGGGCTTTGATGTGATATGCATAAGACATGTTGTTTATACTCTGTATTATTTTTGTGAGGAACCTTTGTAGACATTACAATTGCTGCATGTGCCTTGCCAGGCTAATGTTGGAATTAAACCCCTGATAACCGACCTAAACATTCTCTAGGCTGGAGAATTATCTGAGCACTACATAAAGCAAGTCATTATATTACTAATTAAAAATTCAGTTCTTTACAGTGATTTATAAGTGACAGCAATGTGTTTTTAAATCAAGTGACTTGCTTTTCTGTTTAATTTTAGCTTGTATAATTAACATGATATAGCTAGATACAGTCATGCAATAGTGTTTACCTAATCAATGTACAGTATGTAGAATATTATAATGAGTGCATTGTCCTTATTTTAAATGATGGATGCTAGGTATATGTTAAGCAAGCAAAAGTGCCCTACAGGGTGCGTGTGGTGGTGGGCACTGGAAGGGCATTATTTCCACAATAATTCCACAATAACATACACCCTGGAGGGTATTATTGTTCTTAGAGACTGGGCTGTCTGCTAAATTGGTTTGTATTTATTTTTTAATTACTATATAGATATTTTATATCTTGATGTTAATTTTTCTCCCTTATTTTTCAAACTTGCTGTAGTATATGTAATTATTGTTGGAAGAAGTATTTTCCATCGAAATATAAATTATGTAACTATTTAATGTCTACACACACACACACACACACACACACACACACACACACACACACACACACACACACACACACAGAAGCACATACAGACAGACCCACAGACATATACCTAGAAACACACACATCCAGAAGAATAGACAAACAGATTGATACACACACACACATATATATATATATATATATATATATATATATATATATATATATACATATCACACACACATGCACACACACACACACACACACACACACACACATATATATATATATATATATATATATATATATATATATATATATAACTGGCTCCCCACTTAAGCACCATGTTCAATAATAGCCTCGCATCAGGCTTTGTGCCCACTGAATGGCGCACAGCAACAGTTATCCCACTTCACAAAGGGGGAGCCACTACTGATCCTGTGAACTATAGACCTATTAGCTTGATGAGCCTGGTCTGCAAAGCCATGGAACATATCATCATGGAACTCATAAACAAAGACATTGGTAACCTCCAAACTCTGGATCCCTCCCAGTTCGGGTTTGTGAAAGGCAGATCATGCCTCCTGAACCTGATTGACTTCTTTGAGGCAGTTACCAAAGCCGTAGATGAGGGTAAAGTGAGGGTAAAGTGGTTCACACAGCCTATCTTGACCTCTCTAAGGCTTTCGACACCATCCCCCATTCTGGAATTATAGCTAAACTCAATAAACTAGGCATAAATCCCTACGTCACAAGATGGGTTGCCAACTGGCTCACTGACAGAACCCACACTGTAAAAGATGCAGACTCCAAATCTGACCTCAAACCAGTGACAAGTGGAGTACCACAGGATTCCGTCCTGGGACCGCTCCTGTTTGGTATCTACTTCTCTGAAGTACAGACTAACACAGAAGGCCTCTGGCTAATGAAGTTTGCAGATGACTGCAAACTAGGAGCCATAGTCAAGTCCCCAAATGATGTGAACATCCTGCAGAAGGGCCTCTCTGAGACAGATGCCTGGTGTCAGAGCCATGGCCTCAAGCTCAATGTCAAAAAGTGCAGTGTCATCCCCTTTGGTAAAATCTCTGTACCCATGAACTACCACATAGGCAGCAATCTACTTAACACCGGATGCGTGATAAGAGACCTTGGGACCCAGGTGGACAGTAGTCTCTCCTTTGATAGTCACATCACCACAGTAGTCAGGAAGTCCTTCTATGTGGCACACCTCATCATAAAAGGGTTCTCATCCAGGAAAAAAGAGGTCATTGTTCCCCTCTACTCGACACTCATTAGACCCATTATAGAGTACAATGCCCCTTTTGGAATGTACCTCACAAGACATCTGCAGCAGCTGGAAAGGCCACAGAAGTACCTCACAAAGAGGATTACTGGACTCAAACAAATGCCCTACACTGACTGCCTCAAAAAACTCCAGCTTTACTCCGTAGCATATCGCCTACTCATTGGTGATCTCTGCCTAACATATAAAGCTATGTCAAACCCAGAGCTGTTGGACATGCTACACCTAAAGAAATCCCAATCCCTCCGAGCTACACGCTCTAGGGACCTAAACCTTGTCACCACAATAAACAGGACATGCTGGAGGGATAGATTCCTATCCCAGAGACTTCCCATACTCTGGAACAGGCTACCCATCTATGTCAAGCAAAGTTCTTCATTAGCACTCTTCAAGAAAAATATTGATGAGTGGATTGGAAATAGGAAATACACCCCAGGGATCATGTCTGTGTTTCTGCTCATCAGTGGCACAGGAAAATAACTTTCTTGGGTGGTGTAAGCCAGGGAACCTTGTTGGCTAGGCTTGCATAGGCCCTTGGGCCAATAGCCTAGTACCTACCTATGAACCTATATAAAAACGCATATACAACAGACACACTCACCCTGCACTTAATATGTACATTGTTGAGTGACTGCATCCTAGGTATAAGTACCAAATATTAAAAAAAAATGAATGTAAAGTATAGCCCCTCTTTGCACCCCCCCTTACAGTCTCTTATTTTGCTGCTTAATGATTGAATAGCATAACAATTACTTTTTTGCTTACTTTTGAAAGGTCCCTGCTAAGCGCTACTAGACTACCTGTTGCAGTCAGTGCTCTCTCTCTGTTTCTCTCTCTCTCTCTCTCTCTCCCTCTTTTTCTCTCTCAGTTTCTCTCATTCACACAAGCACACACTCGGTGTGCGTTATTCTTTATTTTATTTTATTTTTTTCTTATTTTGCCATTTTAATTTTGCGATTGGTAAACATCAAAGTACTGTTTAGTGACTGTAAACAATGACAGCCATTTGCTTTTTAACTGTTCAAGTTGCATGGCAATTTTATATGCTTCCGTGAAGTGGCGGTCTTGTTATTCAGTGAGCATTACCTGTACATTAACCCTGTTGGAGAACATTTGTTCTCCAATCAGAGTAGCAACTTAAAGGCTGCCCATTCTCCAAACGTTAGTATCAGCATAATGTTAATGGGATTGGTATGTCATGTGATCCTGCATCCTGCCTGTCTGTAGTAAAGCTTCTCTGTGTTATGTCATGTGATCCTGCACCCTGCCTATCTGTAGTAAAGCTTATCTGTGTTACAACTTTGTCTACCTCCTCTTATTCATTTGTCTTAACAATGTATACATCTTCATGTGTACCTATCCTCTACACACCTCACCAAACTGGGCAGCAATTATTCACCAATTAAAAACAACAATAATTAGAGCAGCTAAAGACCTGGTCTATGAAGTTGGCCAAGTACATGAAACTGACATGCAGGCTAAGCACATGGAGAACATTTAATTCAAGCTCCCCACAAAGTAAGTGTTTGTAATGGATACAAAGAACTACTATCCTGTCATTACTGTGTTATTATATCCTGTTTTCAAACCATTAAATAAGCTTATTGTTTAACTGTATTCTTACACTTCTCTTGCATCTCTGTTTTGTAGTTAATTTTATTTCTGGTTATACTTTTGATGTTAGAGTTGCAAGTGGTTTGAAAACAAAATGAAGATGATCACATTTTCCTGAGGTCTTAGTTTCACTGTCCATGCAGTTTTTATCTTATGGCCATCCCTGCACCCACAAAATGATGTCAGTTCAAATACTGACAATGACTCCCATACACAAGCAAATCATTATCAGTAATAAAATGCACCACACATCTTTAGAGGAATAACTACCTGCTTACATTATAGTAACACAAATTAATCACTGATTGTGTTAATTCTCAGTGCAGGGTGTTTTACCTGTGCAATACAACTGACAATTTGTCTTACTAGGATATGACACTTGCCTGTGGCTTCATTTAACATGGAAAATGACAGCTTATACATTAATGCAGATAGTGAGGCATTGTGGGCTCAGTCCTTCATAAGGTTATGTCAGGAGTTTTCAGCTTAAAGGAAATTTTCAAAGGGCCATCTTTACAAAAACAAATAGCTGCAAAAATAACACGCTTTTTGCATTGATTACTTTAAAAGCTGATATTATAAATTGCAGAAATCATTCTTATCACTAAGGGTTTACTATTTACATTTGGTATATAAGTGTGACAATGCAATTTAACAATCCTTTTCGTCCCAGAGAGGATTATCTGATCACTCATGGCAAAAAGACTGGCATTCACAATTAAAATTAAAATCATGAAATCACTCCCACTTTGTGAGGAACACTGACAATCATGTCTTATTTAAATGGTATCTTTAAACATATGATGATCTCACACACACACACACACACACACACACACACACACACACACACACACACACACACACACACACACACACACACACAACAATGAATTTGTAAACTCTGTATGAAAACAATATCTTTTTGGCTTGCTATTGAAATGTTGGTACTTGTAATGTTGAATGCCGACAGAAAAAAAAAAGGTTGAAAACTCAGGAGAAGAGTGATTCTTAAATATCACTGCTCTCCTTTAAGCTTGATTTTTGCAAGGGGGAGGACAGGCCCCTACACTCCCAGAACTGATATATATCAACTCTGAGTTCATCATAGCTCAAAGAAAAGGGAATATTCTGAGAAATGACCATCATAAACTTAATATATTCCGTTTGTTCAGCCATTCAGTCTCTGTGTCTCAGGACTCACTCTAGTATGTCCTGGCATTTCAATTGGTTACCTATCTTTTCTGTTAGATGGTATGTACTATTTAAAATGGAAGCAATATTCTTGTTTGTCCCATCTATAAATCTCAGCATAAAAAACAGAAGCTAGCATGCAACTGTACAGTAAAAAAATTCTGTTTGTATACTAGTCCATACTTAAATCTTAAAAATTATCTTATTTGCCTGATTTAAAATGTGCTATTATATAACTAAATTGTAACATGGAAAAAAGTTTTCATTTTCATTTTCACATTAAAGTATATAAAGTCTGAAATATATTATCAGAATAAGGTCAGCTGTCTCTACACACACACACACGCACACACACGCACACACACACACACACACACACACACACACACACACACACACACACACACACACACACACACACACACACACACACACACGCACACACATATATATATTTATAAATTATTTTCAGGCTAGCTTGAAGAAAGTATGGACTTTTCCAAAAGGTATTGCGAGAACTGCTAGCCTCATAGTATGTAAGGTAAAACTTTTTTTTTTAATTAAATTTGAATTCTTTTGTTAAAGACAATGGTCAGCTTTCAGAATCCGTAAGTGACCTCATCAGTAGCTGCTCATAACAGCATTTTTTGATCAATTGCTAAATGCACTAAATGAGCAGCTCAAGAATCAATTTACAGAAACAGTCAGCATCTGTCTCGTAACTGAAACACGACTTGTCTTTTCTGAATTAATGCTACTTACACATGCCCTCCTAATACTTTACTACCTGTAATTCATGTGGGTAACCTACTGGTGGAAGAAGATTGAAGTTTTGTGCTTGCAATGGCCAAACTTGTACTCGCCAACATTCAGGGTTCCTCCATAGCAGATAATTGTTGATTAGTTGTGATAGAAATGATTCCTTTTTGGGGGGATTTCCACCTTCACTGAGTTGGTGTGACTGTGGAATTGGTATATTTAAGTTCTGGCAGGTGCAGAGGTCTTCCCCCTGCAAAAATACTTTGAAGTTTTTTTTCAGCAAGATATTTTTGACAAACACAGTTCAAGGATTCCATTCCTTGGTGCATTTGTCTTTATCTACTCATAGTGGAACAATTCAAGTGGCATACCTGAAATTACATTTCATTTAATGTGCTTTTACTGAATCTTTTAGTTTGCAGTTAATGCACTAAATTACCAGACTCCATAGACAAATGCATTGCAATGTAATAGCATACAGCTAGTTTACAATTATGATACAAACCTAAGCTTAACCCAGTTCATAATGGAATATCAGTCTTTGTACCTACTCCATGTTATGGTTTACCTCCTCTAAACTGATACAACACTTAACCATGTACTTATATTAGCCAATGCTTTCATTGCTTAAACTTGGGTCACCAGGGCTATACTTAGGGCTGTATTTATCTGCGCAACCAATGCAGGCTACATTGTCCTCAGATTAAGGCAGATTTATTAAAGCAGCTTTTGTAAATAGTTTCTGGACAGGAGTATGATGGAGGAGTGCAAGTAAGGCTGAAGAGAATCTCCATTCTGAGGACTGCACTCAGATGTACCTCCATGTTAACTCCTGGCTCTGTTCCTGCCTCCACCCCACCTAGCATCTCCACAATCCACTTCCAACCCTGCCTTGTCTGTCAATAATCTCTTCTTCCTCTCTCCCTCCCCTATCCTACTTAGATACTAACTCTCCTTCTATTTTCCTCACTTCTTTCATCTTTACTGCCCTCTAGTCATTTGTTACTACTGTTTATCCTCCCTTCTACTTACTCAAACATCATCTATTTATTACTCTTATTCAACACTCTACAAGTTCTTCTCTGTGTTCGCTTTTCTCATTGCTAACCTAGAAATAGTTATCCATTAGTTCATATATTTTTCTTGTACACTGTACTTAATCTATTCTGCTTTTTCTATACCATCCTTTCACCTATTTACAACTTTAAACTGATTTGCAACTAACCTGGCCAAGACTTATTGTACAGTCCAGCTACTCTTGTTTTAATTTATTTGTTTGTTGCTGACAATTAATTGTATTTGCTGCTCTTGTTTTATTTTATTTTATATTTATTTTATTGTTGCTGAAACTTAATTGTATATGATAAGCTTCAGCTGCCTGGGGGAGACTGGCATGGTGGTTAAGGTATTTATCTTAGAAACACCAGACGCAGGGTTTGATTTTCATGTGGGGTAATTGGCTATGCTTAAAATGGCCCCCAAGAGCAGTTAGCCTAGTACTAATCTATGAGTCTAAGTCTTGTTTTATTATATTATTACCTACTTAATTTGATGGTATAACTTAGTCAATTGATGCTGAAACTTCATTTGTAATTTTTTTCATTGTGTACCTAATTAACTTTGTTATATATTTGGACCTTTTCTTCCCAGGCCTCTGCTGAAAGTGGGTTTTTGCCCAGTCAGATTTTTTCCAATCAACAAATGTCAAATAAGTAAATAAATAAATAAAACAACAAAATCCACAAAAACAAACCAAATATACCAAAACAAAAGCTGGTGCCTGGACCAAAGCAACTATTCACAAAGTATTCAATGAATATTCAACGAAAACTGCCAAACTTTTAAAATTCGAACACTTTAATGGCATAAATGCTCGTATGGTGACTAGGCAAGAAGATTCTATAGAGGAATGTGGCACATTACGCTCCATGTTTTTGAAGAGAGCATATCCAAGTGACCTGATTGATGAGCTAGTGCAGGAGGTAATGAATAAAAGAGAAAGAGGCTACTTTAGACCCATCCTCAACAGCAGGAATGGGACGGGTAGAACTAGTAGCCAGGACATCAACATGAATGTGAATATGGTTTTAGGGGATGATTTCCCTGTCACAGAGGGTCAACCAGAACAGGAGTTGCACCCAGCTAACAGGCAGGATTTTTGTAAAACCCCAATTATTACTTATAGTGAAGATTGTAGAAGTTTGAAATGGATATTTGAGAAAAACTGGTCCATTTTGTTAAAAGACCCTTGTGTTAGGAACTATGTAGGAGAAAGACCTACTATAGTGTACCTGAAGGGGATGAACTTTAAGGACTTATTAAGACATACAGGGCAAGAGAATTTCAACGGCATGCATGGTATGATTAAATGTGGAGCATACACTTGGTGCCACAAAATAAAGATAGGAGACAGTTTTACTGTAAGAAATAAGACATATCAAATAAAAGGGAAATACAATTGTAAATCAAAAGCAGTGGTGTATATTGCTATCTGTGATGCATGCTCAGTATTCTATTTTGGCAAAACAGAAAGGCGGTTTTGCCATAGCATTTATGAGCATGAATATGCTTTTAGAAAGAATCATTTAAACAACGCTTTGGCTAAACACACTAGTGACCAAGTAGGACATCAATTCAAGTTCATGGTCATTGATCAAGTTTGTATTGATGATAAGAAGGCATGGGGATTTATTTAGAGTTAAAAGAGTTGAAATGGCAAGTGTGTCTGCAAGCTGATAGTTGGCCAGGTATCAATGATCGTAGTTCAATTACCCCAGTTCTAAAGTTAAAGGCATTGGAGAGAAAGAAAATAGTTTAAAGCCAATAAATTTGGCGTATTTATTTTAACACAATTTTGTATTGAGTAATACGCCTTTGATATACAGTAAGACATCACTATATGTAGTAATGACACTGTAACTTTAAAACAAGGCCTTGTGGTGTTGAAGTAAGCAGGAGCACAACCAATTAAATGCATATAGCAGGTATTTAAATAGGAAATGTATTCAATACTATGTCTGATGAAGTTTAACACTGTTTAAAATGAAAGCACACATTTTTATTGTTTTTACACCATTAAAGTGTACAAATTTTAAAAGTTTGGCAGTTTTCATTGAATATTCATTGAATACTTTGTGAATAGTTGCTTTGGGTCCAGGTACCAGCTTTCATTTTGGTGTATTTGGTTTGTTTTTGTGGATTTTGTTGTTTTACATGTTATGGCTACAGGCAGTGACCTGGACCCTCTTCAGCCACTCACGCAAACAGATGCTAAAGGAATGGAGAAAAGCATTGGTAATTTAACCGCTCTTATCATGCAGCTTTCTCAAAGGATGGACTATTTATAACAGTGAATTGGTGCCCCAGTGGAAGTTAATTCAAATGTGGTGCCTAATTCCAACAGAGGAAATGTTACCACAGACTTCCATATAACACCACAATGTCTTGGCGCTGGGGACAGTTCTAATACTACAAACATTTTCACAGTTACAAAAACCAGTGGAGCAATACAGTTTAACTTGGAAGCTAATGGGCCCAAATGAGCAGGAGTACTCAACAAGGATAGTGCAGATGTTCACCCTCATGAAGTAAGGAGAGAAGTTCCCAGGTTGAACGACTGGGTGGGAGCCACTTTCACGTTCACTCCTGGTCAGAGATTAACCGTTTGAATCATAGATGGTAAGCTAAATGCCTTTGATAGTAAACTAATGAAATGTAAAAAATTACAACTTGAAAATGCCTACCTTAAGGAATATATTAAACTCAAAATCATTCCCAAAGGTTTGCCCTTATGGCGCTTTCCGACCAGGCTGGTTAATAACTCAACCCTTCATATAGGCCTGTTAAAAATGATAAATTTGGAAAAGAACTTTTGGAACTATTAATTAAGTACAATGACAAAGCCATTGAAGTCCTTTGTAATGAATTATCTGGTTTGGATAGGGCTATAAGAGAATATGTATCTTATAAGTGAATGAAATATGAACATTTGTGTATTTATAACAGTATTGACTAACATTTAGAAAAGCTAAAAAGCTGGAAAAATGAATAAAATTACCAGAGACCTAAATGACTATGTCAATGGCTCTGCATATCCAAAACCTCTCAGCTTCCAACATAGAAACAGGGATAATAACAGGAATGGTGCACCAAATACTTATGATGCACATAATGGGGCTACCAATGTCAATATAAATGGAGAAGAACAAGCAGTTTTTGTTTATAATAAGAAATACTCCAAATTGAGGAGGTCTGAAAGAATTGGAAACAGGAATAATTCTGATAATAGGCAGCAACAGCAGGTGGGGTTTCAAGGAGTGGGGTTTCATAGAGTGAGGCCCAAGAACAAGAACTGGAGAACACGAACTTGCCTTTTCATAATGAGCCATTGGCTTCGGCCATTAATTAGACTTATGAACTTGGGTAATGATCCAGCAGCATGATGATGTCCTCGGTGGGGAAGGAAACATTGTGACTAACAAATGCACAATAGTTTTAATGAACTTGGGGTAACGATCCAACAGCATGATGACGTCCTGGGTGGGGAATGAAACATTGTGACTAACAAATGCACAATAGTTTTAAATGAACTTGGGGTAACGATCCAACAGCATGATGACGTCCTGGGTGGGGAATGAAACATTGTGACTAACAAATGCACAATAGTTTTAAATGAACTTGGGGTAACGATCCAACAGCATGATGATGTCCTGGGTGGGGAAGGAAACATTGTGACTAACAAATGCACAATAGTTTTAATGAACTTGGGGTAACGATCCAACAGCATGATGACATCCTGGGTGGGGAAGGAAACATTGTGACTAACAAATGCACAATAGTTTTAAATGAACTTGGGGTAATGATCCAACAGCATGATGACGTCCTGGGTGGGGAAGGAAACATTGTGACTAACAAATGCACAATAGTTTTAAATGAAGAAGAAGATTTTAAAGTGTATCATTTTTCTGAAGTATGCATTGATAACAAAGTGGCTAATTTATTAGCCAAAGGTATGACATTTGTTCCCACCAAGTTGTCTAATTTTACTAACACTGTCATAGATTTGAAATTGTATTTAAGAAAATTGAATTTTTTGTTATTGCATCAGGGTAGTATGTACAATAGTGGGAACAACAGGTATAGTATCAGATCCACCTATAATCCACCCCTCCATCCCCAGATAGTTACTTATGAAACAATTTGCCAAATAGATTTGAAAAACCTGTGTATCCATAGAAGAGAAGTGAGCAGTAATGATGGGAATCTAAACAGACAAGAACAAGACTCCCTAAAATTATTACAGGCAGAGAAAGTTAGAATAATGAAACTGGATAAAGGAGGAGGGGCTGTTGTTATGAGTGTACAGATATACAGCAGTAACATAAATGAGATTCTAAATACTGATACTTATGAAGAGGTCTCACTAAATGAATTAAATGGGGCATACAGGAGAATTACCACCCAGCTGAGTGATATTTTCTTAGAGAAAAAGCTAGACCTCAATTTATATAATTATTTAAATATTACGATACCAAGAGTTCTGGTTTTCTTTGGAATCCCCAAGATCCACAAAAGTATTGACAATCCTCCCATGTGGCCACTTGTGAATGGAAGGGATTCCATAACATCAGCATGTGCCAAATATTTAGACTATGAACTTAAAAAAGTGTTAAAAAATGAAAGCCAGATTTGCAGAGACTCATGGTCCTTTTTAGAACTTATGAATGGAATTGAATATGACCAGAAAGATATAATGGTAACTACTGATGTGTGCAATTTGTACACAGTTATTCCTCAACTAATAGGACTAGAATGGGTAAATGAGACATTACTGGAACAGGGAATTTGTCATGAGAAAATGAACCTTATTATGGAATTGTTAGAGTTTGTTCTTAGCAATAATTTTATTTATTTCAATAATAAGTATTACCTACAGAAAAGAGGAATTGCCATGGGGTCCTCTTGTGGGGGAGCATATGCAAACATCATCATGGCCCATTGGGAAAGACATTATATTTTTAACACCAAGTTCAATACTTATATTAGAACATATTATAGGCTCCAGGATGACATCAGTTTGATATGGAAACATTCGGAAGAATCCCTTGAAGAATTTCTAAGATACATTAATAGTACAAATTGCTTTTTGTACTTCACTTGGAATATTAACCTAAACTATATGGACTATTTAGATATCTACTTAGTTAAAGATGAGGTTAATGAGAGATATATAGCCACAATACATAGAAAGGAAACATATTCCAACTGTTTCCTACATTACAGCAGCTCACACCCGAACCACCAAAAGAGATCTGTCGTTAAATGACAGTTGGTGAGAGCTGCTTGTATGGTGACTAGGCAAGAAGATTTTATAGAGGAATGTGGCACCTTATCCTCAATGTTTTTGAAGAAAGTGTATAAAGGAACCTAATTGATGAGCTAGTGCAGGAGGTAATGAATACCTCAACAGCAGGAATGGGATGGTTAGAACTAGCAGCCAGGACATCAACATGAATGTGAATATGGTTTTAGGGGATGATTTCCCTGTTATAGAGGGTCAACCAGAAAAGGAGTTGCACCCAGCTAACAGTCAGGATTTTTCTAAAGCCCTGATTATTACTTATAGTGAATATTGTAGAAGTTTGAAATGGATATTTGAGAAAAACTAGTCAATTTTGTTAGAAGACCCTTGTGTTAGGAATTATGTAGGAGAAAGACCTACTATAGTTTACCAGAAGGGGATGAACTTTAAGGACTTATTAAGGCATACAAGGCAAGATAATTTCAACGACATGCATGGTATGATTAAATGTAGAGCATACATGTGGTGCCACAAAATAAAGATAGGAGACAGTTTTACTGTAAGAAATAAGATATATCAAATTGTCTTTTGGCTTTTCCCGGTTAGGGGTTGCCACAGCGGAACTCCAGTCCACTAATGATTGGTAGTTGATTTTTACATGCTGAGTTACCAGCCCTGATGCACAATCTTCAACGAAGGTACACCCATTCACGCATGTCTCCACGCAGAAGACGCTCTAGCTGAGAATCGAACCGGACAGCGTCTTACTGTGAGGTGACAATGCTATGCAGCACCAACACCGGAAATACAATTGTAAATCAAAAGCAGTGGTGTATATTGCTATCTATGATGCATGCTCAGTATTCTATTTTGGCAAAACAGAAAGGCGGTTTTGCCAGAGAATTTATGAGCATCAATATGCTTTTAGAAAGAATAATTTAAACAACACTTTGGCTAAACGCACTAGTGACCAAGTAGGACACCAATTCAAGTTCATGGTCATTGATCAAGTTTGTATTGATGATAAGAAGGCATGGGGATTTATTCAGAGTTAAAATAGTTGAAATGGCAAGTGCATTTGCAAGCTGATAGCTGGCCAGATATCAATGATCGTAGTTCAATTACCCCAGTTCTAAAGTTAAAGGCATTGGAGAGAAAAAAAATAGTTTAAAGCCAATAAATTTGGCTTATTTATTTTAACACAATTTTGTATTGAGTAATATGCCTTTGAAAAACAGTAATAACATCACTATATGTAATAATGACACTGTAACTTTAAAACAAGACTTTAAAACAAGACTTTGGGGTGCTGAAATAAGCAGGAGCACAACCAATTAAATGCAAGTAGCAGATATTTAAAGAGGAAATGTATTCAATACTATGTCTGATGAAGTTTAACACTGTTTTAAATGAAAGCGCTCATTTTTTATTGTTTTTATGCCATTAAAGCTTTCGAATTTTAAAAAGTTGGCAGTTTTCACTGAATATTCATTGAATACTTTGCGAATAGTTGCTTTGAGTCCAGGCACCAGCTTTTACTTTGGTGTATTAAATAAATAAATATGAATGTTCAATCCACCTCCTTCATCTCTACTCATTGACCATTTACTTGACTGCAGCACCACTGTCTCCTGCGTCCCTCAACTAATGCCACACTAATGCCACTTCCTCATCCCTTTCTATAACCTGATCTTACCTGGCAATTATATTCAATAAGAAATATGCTGATATGACATTAAGCTCAGGCTGCAAGATGTAGTTTGCTACATCACATTAAGAAAACAAATTGCATAAAACCTAATGAACTTGTATTAGTAGGCAGTGGTGCCTTTGAAGTAGTTAGGGTTCTAAGCTAACCATTTTATTAAGTATACAAACGCTGAAGGATCCAAGTGAAAAACTAGATGTTTTGCACATACCTATTAGCTTTATCCATCTTTTCTCCATTTTATTCTACATTCAATGTGGCTATTGTTAGGATCAAGTGTGGCTTATAGTAAAAGTGCTACATGTTGAAAGCTAGAATGTGGTGGACAAAGAAAGTGATGATGTTGCTGTAAGATGTCTGGTGTAAGGATTGTGCCTGCTATAATTTAATATCCTTAATTTTGTTACTTTCATTTTTTGCAGTTCTGTGGGTCAAATACACAGGCCAAAGACAGACCCTTGGATTCATGAACCTCCATGCAGAAATAGTGTTATTTCCATGTCCAAGTAGCACAGCAGCAGGCCTTGCATATTTATGAAGGCACGCCGCTGTTACTGCTACATGGACATGAAACATGAATGAGTGCAGGGGGCATGTTCCAGCAGTGCTCGCAGAGCTAACACACCCCCTGCACTCAGGAAGTGCCATACAGCACTTTCCCAATGGTATTCAGTGTCCCCAGGCACTGAAAGTGGAAAAAAAGCCCTTTCAGTGTCCGCAGACACTGAAAACTAACAGAGGGCTGGCTCACATATTTGGCTGGCCATACTGTAACATATGTAATGCACAAAGGCTTCCTGACTGCAATCCCCAATGACTTGTCCACAAACTAAAATAGTCACGCATATAACACAATAATATAATAATAATGCAATAAATATTTTTTTTTATATCCTAAGGAATGTTTAAGCATAGCTAAGTGGATGTGCACTTTAAGACCCTCTGCTTAGCATTACTTAAACATCCCATAGGAGATAAATACAAATATACAGCTGAATGTGTTAAACCAAGATACTGTAGTGATTAGAGTCCTGGCGTCATATGTATGTGTTCATGGTTTGAGTACCACCACAGACAAGTGAATTTTAAATGGGAAACTATTGTTAAAATTATTTTTCAAAACTTAAATTATATAGTAAGTGGGTTTTTGTCAACCAGGGTAGTCTGGTGGTGTAAAATTTAAGTGTGAGTGCATATAACATGTGAAACCGTCCATGTATACACAAGTGCCCCAAACATCATACTCACACCCCTTGCCAATGTAAGGAAAGTACATAGGGGGATATCATGTGTCGTAAATCATATACACTTAATAAATGAAGGCATCAGTTCCATATATTCCAAAAAATTAAAATTAAGTAATGGTTAGCAATGCCCAGCTTAGTAGGTGTAACCATTGCTTAACAATTTCACCTTTAAGCAGTGTTAAAGCTGGCTTTGCAAGTTTGCACACTGCTTAATGGAGCTTAACCTTTTCAAAATGGTCCAATGATGGCAAAGTGTGGGAATCTGGCCTTATTTAAACTGTGCAGGTGGGAATTCAGCCATAACCAGTTGTAGCTGATCACTGAGGGTACTATGGCTGGTGTTGGGGAAGGTATGCGCTTTCGGGTGCAGTGCTGGGGCATTCAGGAGTCCAGGGTCATGGTTAGAATCCTAGTTAAAGACCATGAGGAGACAATGCTGCGGGTTCAGTACCAGGGCTCCCAATACAAAGCAGAGGCCTAGGACCATTTTGCATGTGATCTCACCAGTGTTACTGGCATCCCTTGGACTGGTGGGCAGGTCTGGCACCATTATGTTAACCTCAAGCATAGGAAGAGGGACCTCTTGGACCAGTGGACCCAAGATGCATGGGCACAGAATGTCCCAGATGTGTGTAAGTATTAGTATCAGTTAGTGCTTACCAAAGTCCAGCCTGAGTATGTGATCGACAGGTATGCATAATGTTTTATCTCCCAAACCCACACAAACCCACTTTCAACTGCTTAAAAGTACCTTAATCACTCTGTATCCATCAGCCTTTGTTCTGCCCAGCAGCAAAATAATCGGCCCTACCCTGTCTTGAACCTAGGGCTCGCTACACCATAATCAGAGCAATGTACCACTACACCATTTGAGCTGTAGGGATTTTGCTTGCTTTTTCAAATATATCATGCAGTAGACTCATTGAACAGTAGGGAAAAGATTCCTGTAGAATCAGGCAGGTGTTGTATATATACATATGTATATATCTATGCATACATATATATAAAAGTATATACATAATATAAATAAAGATATACATATAAATTATATACACACACACACACACATATATATATGTAATTATATATAGCTATATATATATATATATATATATATATATATATATATATATATATATATATATATATATATATAAAATATATACACATAAGATATACACACACACACACACACACACACACACACACACACACACACACACACACACACACACACACACACACACACACACACACACATATGTCTATATGTCTATATACATATAGGTATACATAGATAGATGCTCATAACGTAGTGGAGTCATACCTCAGGACCATACCTCTCAACCTCTCAGGCAAAGAATTCTGGCCAAAGGCTGTCAAAATAGGGGGACAATGGGCAAAAACTAGGGACCTATTTTAAATATGTCTCATAAATGTAGAAAGTTGCTAGAGTAACAGGTTTTCTTTCAGCATACATTTTCTGAAGGATGTGAGGTGTGAAACCAAAATGTATGTCATTATTTACTGACAGAAATCCTTAGATCATCACAGTGATTTAACAGAGAAATAAAAGGAATTTGTGGAGCACACCAGAAAAATAAGCAATAAACCTGGACATTCTGAAACAAGTCAGTTGAAAGGTATGCTCAAAACCCTGTAGTGCAATGGATCTGAACCAAGCCTGACAAAGTTGGAGAAAAAGACATGAAAATAGGGACTATCTGAAATACTGCAGTAGATAAGCTGACACAGTTGCTACAGTAACACCCTTTCTGTTCAAACATATCTTGAGTGAAATAGTACAAGTCCAACACTCAATTGTTTCTCACTAGTTAGTGACTTAAATCCTCACATCATCCCACTAATGTGTCAGAAATACACAACACTTATGGGAGCCACACAGCAGTACAGCCTACAAATATCTGGACATAACATAACATTAAGGAACCTACACTGAGCTGCTAAGCACGTCACCAAGCAACGTCCAAACTACAGTCAGACTAAGACAACACTAACCCAATTCTGCTCTGGGGAATTGCACATGTATTAGCAAATATGGCAGGCACTACAGGGATGTAACAGCACTGAAAAGCAGAAGACACCAATGTGAAAGTGTATACCCACAAACAATTTCACCACAGTCACAGTGACATACTAGTAAGCCAAATCAATAGTAGAGTATAAGGACTGTGTGAACAAAAACACCATGTTTGCCACTCACACACTACCCCTACATATACTGACCCAATTCACAGTGTGATAGGAATCCTGACAGTGGTAGGATACATGTCTCAGTCTGCCCCTACAAACACAGACAGCTGATAGACCACCAGAAACTGAAGCTGTATGCACAGTCAGGTAGAAAAGGAGCCATAACACTTACATCTACCCCCCATCCCTACACAGCCCAACTAACATTTACACACTACATTGCTACATAATCCTGACAGTCTGTCAACAATTGCCAGAAATACACAGATATCTCAACTGTACAGAGTCCCACAGAATGTCCAGGCTTTCCCCTCATATATAAGGCCTCTTCCACATAACATGTCTGGCAGTCTGATACATCACTGGGATGATATCAGGAATGTAGGCAATAAATGATGATATACCATACCCATCAACCTCTTACTGCATGACATCTGGACAAAACCTGACATAATTGTGGGACAGATGCCCAAAAACAGGGGCATATTTGAAATATTGCTGTTATAAACTGAGAAAATTGCTGTTGTAACATATCTTTTCTGAGAGATATGTGTTCAGACCCACAAATGGATGTTAGCAGTTACTGACTGCAATGCCCAGAGTATGCTACTGATTTTCCAAAGACAAAAAATGTCTGAGGAACACACGAAACATAGGAGGCCAAACTCTGGCCATTCTGTGGATAGCCTTAGAGTTGAGAGTTATGTCAAACACATAACACTGTCAGAGTTAAAATCATGCAGAAACTCCATGTCCACACAAACCCTGTTACACTAGCATTAATCCAAATGTATAACAGCAATACTTACATTCTGTCCCTATGTCTGGAACATTTTCCCTCGTTTTGTTGTCCTGTCTTTACAGTTTTGGTCGTAAGAGGTATTTCCAAATAACTCTGTGATGTTGTTGTTCACACACCTCCATGAAGTCCTCCTCACAGGCAAGGAAAAGGGCCAACATCCACATGAAGTACTCAGTTATAGGAGTGTTTTGCCATGCCATTGGCTATACAAATAATAACACAGCTGTTCTGCATGCAATTAGCAAGTGGGGGACACCAATTGGTGCACAGGCCATTAGCTGCTCATGAGCATTACCTACAAAAGGCAAGCTGCTGCCTATGCAAAACAGATGTATACCCTGCATCCTGGAGAGAGAGAAATACACAGAGAAAAGAAAAACAAAAGCAAGCAGGATGAAACCACCTACACTTGAAAAAAAAACAGGTATGTCAAACAAGTAAGCATGTAATGGAATGCAGTAGGGGGTATGTAAGAATGGGAAATAGGACATTTAACATATATGTCTCAACAAGACTTGTGTACTGATATATTGCTGAGAAGAACCTATGGCCATAGCATCTGGGTCTGTCTGCAGTGACATAGATCACAGGTCATGCCCCTGAGTCACCCAAGGAAAGGATGGCTCACATATGACTACTACTGGAGTGTGTGTTGAACTATACTGTGACAATGCTAGGCCAGCTACTGGGATGTCGTAGATATCCACGTTACTTGTGAATACAACTATGATATACTTGTTTGTCTCAGAAATGTAAGAGACCTATACATGGTATTTTCATAGTAGAGTACTGTTGCAGACATGCGTGTTGAACTGCATGTGATATACTGAGCTCATACCATTCAACTGTCCAGTGTTATGCACACTGACCATAAGTGTGTCTCATATTTGTAGTCATTTACTCATACAGTTGTGTTATCTCTGGCAAATCATTGGCAAATCTGTGTAGACTGAAATTACAACATCTCCTTCTTTTTCTTTTGCCTGTTCCCTTTAGGGGTCACCACAGTGGATCTTGTTGCCATTTCTGCCTGTCCTCTGCATCTTGCCCTGTCACAACAACCATCTGCATGTCCTCTCTCACCACATCCAGAAACCTTATCAGAGGCCTTCATCTTTTCCTCTTACCTAGCAGCTTCATCCTTACCATCCTTTTCCCAATATACTCAGCATCCCTCCTCAGCACATGTCCAAACCAATGTAATCTTGCCTCTCTGGCTTTGTCTCAAAACAGTCCAACATGGGCTGACCCTCTCATATACACATTGCTAATTCTGTCCACCCTTGTCACACCCAGTGCAAATCCTAACATCTGTAACTCTGCCATGTCCAGCTCTGCCTCCTGCCTTTTTGTCAAGTGCTACTGTCTGTAACCCATATAACATAACTGGTCTCACTACCCTCTTGTAGACCTTCCCTTTCACTTTTACTGGTACTCGTCTGTCACAAATCACTCCTGACACTCTTCCCTACCCTCTCCATCCTGCCTGTACTCTCTTCCTCACCTGTCTTTCATAGTCATTACTCTGAAATGTTGATCCCAGTCATTTAAACTCATCCACCTTTGCCAACTCTACTCCCTGCATCCTGAATATTCCGCTACCCTCCCTCTCCTTCACACACAGATATTCTGTCTTAGTCCTGCTGACCTTCATTCCTCTCCTCTCTAGAACATATCTCCACCTCTCCAGGGTCTCCTCAATCTGTTCCCTACTCTCAATACAGATCACAATGTCATCTGCAAACAGCATAGTCAATGGGGACTCCTGTATGAACTTGTCTGTCAACCTGTCCATCACCATTGCAAATAAGAAAGGGCTCACAGCTGATCCCTAATGTCATCCCACCTCTACCTTAAACGCATCCATCACTCCCACTGCAGACCTCACCATTGTCACACAACCCTTGTACAAATCCTGTACCACTCTTACATATATCTCTGCCACTCATGACTTCCTCATACAATACCACAACTCCTCTCTAGGCACTCTGTCATATGCTTTCTCTAAGTCCAGAATGACACAGAGCATCTCCTGATCTTCTCTGTACTTCTCCATTAACACTCTCAGAGTAAACATTGCATCTGTAGTGCTCTTTTGTGGCATGAAACCATACTGCTGACCACTACTCATCACCTCCCTGCTTAACCTAGCTTCCACTACTCTTTCGCATAACTCCATGCTGTGACTGATCAATGTTATCCCACTGTAGTTACTACAGCTCTGCACATCAACCTTATTCTTAAAACGGTACCTAAACACTTTCTCTCCACTCCTCATGCAACCTCTCATTTTCTAAGATATCAGTAAACAATCTGGTTAAAAACACCACTGCCATTTCCCCTAAACACCTCCATGCTTCCACATGTATGTCATGTGAACCAACAGGCTTTCCAATATCCATCCTATTCATAGCTATCCTTACTTCCTCCTTGGGAAACCATTGCACTACGTGATTCACTATACTCACATCATCCAACCTTCTCTCTCTCATTCTCTTCATTCATCAGCCTCTCAAAGTACTCTGTCCATCTGCTCAACACACTCTCCTCGCTTGTGAGTACGTTTCCCTCATTATCCTTTATCACCCTCATCTGCTGCACATCTTTCCTAGGTCAGTCCCTCTGTCTAGCCAATCACTACAAGTCCTTTTATCCCTCCTCAGTGTCCAACCTGTCATATGCTTCATCCTTAGCCTTTGCCACCTCTCTCTTTGCCATCTACCTCATCTCCTTATACTTCTGTTTACTTTCCTAATCTCTCTCACAATCCCACTCCTTCTACCCCAACCTCTTTCTCTGTATACTATCCTGTACTTCCTGAATCCACCACCAGGTCTCCTTGTACTCCTTCCTTCATCCACATGTCACACCAAGCACCTTTCTAGCCATTTACCTTACTGGCTCTGCTGTACTTACCAAGATATTTGGTAACTCTTCACTGCCACCCAGTGCCTGTCTTAACTCTTCCCTGAACTCCACCTCATAATCACCCTTTTTCACTTCCCACCACTTGATCCTTGGTACTGCCTTCACACTCCTCCTCTTCTTGATCACCAACGTCATCTTACAGACTACCATTCTATGCTACATTACTACACTTTCCCCTGTCACCATTTTACAGTCTCTATTCTCCTTCAAACTGGCCCTCCTACATTGAATATATTCCACCTGTGTGTATCTTCCTCCACTCTTGTATGTCACCCTATGCTCCTCCCTCTTGTTATAGTATGTATTCACCACAGCCATGTCCATACTTTTTGCAAAATCCACACTACCATCTCACCATCTGCATTCCTTTGCTTAACAGCATACATATCCATCACTTCCTCATCCTCTCTATTCCCTTCACCAACATGCCCATTAAAATCTGTTGCAGTCACCACTCTCTCACTCTTGGGTACAGTCATCACCATGTCATCCAACTGACTTCACATTTTTCTTTCTCATCCATCACACAACCAACTTGCATAGCATATGTACTAGCAACATTCATCATTACACAATCAATTTCCAGCTTCATAAACATCACTCTATCAGACAGTTATTTCATCCTCCAAAACCAATCTTGGCATACTGTTCCTTCAGGATAACCCCTACCCCCTTTCTCCTCCCATCCACACCATGATAGCACAATTTTGACCTGCCTCCAATACACCTAGCTGTACTGCCTTTCCATCTGGTCTCTTGCACACACAGTATATCAACCTTCCTTCTGGCCATCATATCAACTAGCTTTGTTCCTATACCAGTCATACTGCCAACATTAAAAGTTCCTACCCTCACTACCACACTCCTAGCCTGTCTCCACTCTTCCTGCCATATGAGTGTTGGACATCCTCCAAGGTATGTCTGTCAGTGCAAAGGCTACTGTGCTATTGAATGACTCAGGTGTGTTACAGCAATATTAAGACAGTGTCACTAATTTTGTCCCATTGCCCCCCATGTATGTATGGCATCCTACAGATGTCCTGCTCTAACAGGTTGAGAGGGATGACTGGGCATCAAGAGTGTGAATACAGTGTGCCATACTGACATAAAACAGAAATGTATATCAGGTATTACCTGTGCATGTGTCAGTATGAGTAGATGTATCTGGCCACCTCATAACAACACACATGGGATGCAAAATATCAGTTAAATAAGTTGTACATGTTGTACATGTGTGTAATGTTAGTTACTGTGCATCCAAGAGAGTTTGATTTCTACAGCTACTGGTTGCTGCATTGCCCTGACACAGACATGGGTACTAGAATAAGCATGATTATCAGGTTGAAATGTCAGAGGTGTCCAATCATGTTATGACCTTTTGTCCATGCCTATTACACACAGCCATATGACCACCAACATAGATGTATGGGCTCAGCAATACCTTACCTGTAAAACCTGTCTCAACCAAAGTAGAGTAATCTCCTTTGCTGGACAGCAGCAATACACACACCACATGATTGGTTTCTATGTCGGTTGTACAGGTCAGAATAGGAACAGGCACCAACTCAACAGCCAGTCAGCCTTTGTCTGAATGACCATATGAAGTCCCAGGTGGGTTACTGTAAGGCTAACTGCAAGTACAAATTGGACACAACCACCAAGGGCAATCACAAGGCCATCTTCACATATGTCTGCAATCTCAGAGGTGACAACACAACCCACCCTGTAATGGTGGTCAGTCACACCACATACACACACCATAGCTATAGGCAACCTGCTGCAGACAGGTTTAGGGCAAACATCACCCCCCTGGTTCACCATCAGTGTAGGTGGATATGCACAGCACCTGCACCCCTCCTCTCATCATCATGGAGCAGGTGCATACTGCCTAATCAAAGTCAACAAAAGTAAGTCCCCATAGGACCTGAGAACAGTCCTGTCTGCATCCTACATGAACTCATGCATATGCTTCCAGCTACATTACACACTGCATGCAAGCAAAGCCTGAGCACCATTGACATCCCATATGCAAGGAAGATATCCACTGTCATCCCTCTATACAAACATGAATGATGAATGGTGGTTTATACAGTGTACTGCCCCTCATTGGGGGGAACAGGACACATCAGGGCCAGAAGTGCAATGCAGGTTCATATTGTGCTGATAGAACAGGGGCATGATGTGGTTGTACGTGGTGACTAATGATAGGCAATGCTGATATGCTGGCTCTGGAAATGACTCTGGCCAATGGCTGAAGTCCTGTGATGTGTTTTCCGGTTTATATCTTCCAAGTGCCATGCAAAGACAACCAGCATACAGCACTGATGAGAATGCAGCCATAACAGATGCTATTGTACAGCACCATGCATTGCTGTTTGGCCAGAGCTGGCAAAATATGTGGAAGCAGACTGCACTGTAGGATGAACTTCTGCACAGAGTCAACACCTTGGGCCACCATAGCTGCACATACAAGCAAGTCAGGCATCATGCAACTGACCAGCTATGTCGTGCCCAGCAGAGGGCTGCTGCAGTAGCCAGGGACCATTCTGTCACAGGTGGGGGCCCTGCTGCATAGGCCCCACTTACACCAATGGAGGATCTTGTTGCCAACATTGGGATACCTCCCACACAACAACCAACACATGCAACACCAGTCATGGAGGTGGGTGGCACCCAGGCAACAGGCAAGGAGTGCCCAGGTAAGGCCCAGTGCACATAATTTTAATAGTGTTGCACAGATACTGTCTGCTATAGAGTATCTAGATGCATATTTCAGGTAAAACTGCATTTGTGGGTGGTGTATAGTAATGCACACAAATGCACATCTATGGTGAAGGACAGCAAATTGGATACTATAGAGTATCTAGATGCATATGTGAAGTAAAACTGAATTTGTGGGTGGTGTTTAGTAATGCACAGAAGTGCACATCTATGGTGAAGGACAGCAAATTGTGTACTATCACAGCTTATGATGTACATGTGCAGAAAAGTAGCAGTCATCTTGTACCACTGCCAAATGTGAGTCTGCTGACAATACCTCTCCCCCACAACTACATAGGTACCTCTTGTCTGCATGTAGGACAGCAGCCTGAAGCCAGTGAGTATGGGATTTTCCTGTTGTGACTCACCAGTACCCCAAAAATGTTGCGGTCATGTATGTGACCATGCACATAACTGTTACTCTCAGCTATTTTGCAATATGCACACGTTCAATTGTGGTGGGGTTAACTACATTGCATCACAGTGGTCATCACAGGGGCCTACTTGCAGCAGATGTCACATATCTGTAGCATACCTCACAACCTGTCATTGCATGAAATCTGGACAAAGACTGACAAAATGGGGGTATGAAGGGCCAAAACTAGGGACATATTTTATAACTTAGTGCTATACAGTGCATATAAATGGTGTACACACACCTGTTACAATGTCAGGTATTTGTGAAATACAAAAATGAGAGCACAATAACACAAGTCCACACCCTTTCAACCTTTTGTGTGACCTATAACCTGTACGATTCCATTATTAAATAGACAAATCTGTTAGGGGAACAATTATGACACATGAAATAATACTGTGATGAAGTAGCTTTGGATGTGATTACATCATTACATCTACTTGGGTACACATCCGCCATCACTTACAGAGACTCTTTGATTAACAGCAAATAACAGTCATCTGTCCTACCAGGATTATCCTAACATTTACTCAGTTACCTGCAACAGCAACAGCCATACTTTGCATACAGCTTACAAAGCAGCAAAGGGATCACATCAGTGAAAGGTATCAGCTGACAGTAGGGTACACACACATTTCCAGAGTATTGCATATATAAAGGAACACAGTCATCAAACAGTGGTGAAAATATGGGCCAACAGTGACATTGCAAAGAAATGAACATCACTCCAAATGTATGGAAAAGACAAGACCCACACATGTCAGGGTAGCTGTCAGGAGACCTACAGCAATACTAAAGGATTTGCAGGAACTCTGGCAAGTACGGCTTGTGAACTATATGTGGCAACAATCTCCTGTATTCTCCACATGTCTGGCCTATGGGATGGGAATGGAAGATGGCAGCCATTTCACACACAGAACAACATCCAGGTCTGGCGAATTTCTCAAGAACATTAGATCAGGTCTCCCAAACGCATGTGGGGAAATGTGTTATGGTAGAATGAGACCAAGGTTGCACATTTTGGCCACAATGCCAACAGGTTTGTTTGGCACAACAACATCACTGTGCATTACCAAAAAAACACCATCCCCATGATGAAGCATGATGATGGCAGTGTTCTGCTTTAGAGTTGCTGTTCATAAACTAGAAATGCACCTTTACCCAAGGTGGAGGAGATTAGGAACAGTACCAAATACCAGTCCCTCTTGGTCCAAAATCTTTCTGTGTCTGCTAGAAAGCTGTAGCTGGAAAGGAATTACACCTTTCCACACAACAATGACCCAAACCATATATCCAAATCCAAACATGAATGTCTTCACCACAAGACAATACACAGTTTGGAATGGCCCAGCCACAGTCCACACCTACATAGGTTCATAGGTTTGTACTAGGCTATCGGCCCTAGGGCCTATACAAACCTAGCCATAACAATTCCCTGGATATTTCTTCCCATGCTGTTTACTTCCCTGGACCCCTATACATCCAATAGGAAACCCATGGAGTGCCCGGCAGAGGGCTCTGCAGAAGAGATGCCCTTGTAATCTAACAGAGTTGGAGGGCTTCTGCAGGGAGAGTGTACAAATATTCTAAGTCAAGATACACACCTTCCCAAGAAGACTGACTGCTGTTATGATATTCAAAGGTGCTTTAACAAAGTTGTTCTTTAAGGGTGTGCATGATCATGCAACCAATCCATTGTACATATTACAAATTCTATATGTTACCCCTAACCAATGTGTTTGCTCTTCAGTTGGATTGCACAGGTTATATGTCACATTAAAGGTGAGACATGTTATCACATAATTTCTGTGGTCTCATGTTATATATCAGACAAACCTGACATGTTAACAGGGGTGTCTACACTTATGATATCCACTGTAGCTTGGGAGGTTGTTGTTGCAACCAGTTATGTTGTAACATACATGCACTGCAGGTTTTAGTGTGAAACCCAAAATATGTCTTTAATTAGTAACACCAGTCCTAAGATCATCCCAGTAATGTGTCAGACAAACACATGGTTTATAAGGAACAGACCAGAAATATGAGCCACACATGTACACATTCAGTAATACTCTGCACAGTTGAGAGGTATGTTCTGTAGGAGTTGCCACTGTGCTATACAGGTGAACAGCAATTATGTGTACATGGGTGCAGTGTGTGCTACTTGAAGGCCCATCACCTACTACAGCACTCACATATCACAGAGATGTAAATAAGTAATGACAATAAAAATGGAAAGGGCTAAGGGCTACACTGCATGATGTAAAGGGCCTATCCAAGGTGTGTCTGTAGTGGTCCGACAGTGTTGTGAATGTCAAGAGTTGGATGTTGTGAGGTCTATGTAATGGCTGGCTGCCACCTCACCTGTGTGTGTATGTGTGTGTGTGTGTGTGTGTGTGTGTGTGTGTGTGTGTGTGTGTGTGTGTGTGTGTGTGTGTGTATGTGTGTGTGTAGTGCAGGTATTAATGTACATATGTTGTCTTCCTTCCACAGGTGGTCATGGTGGTCATGGTCCCTCCCACTCAGAATCTGATGTCAGTGTCTCTGCAGACTCTGACAATGATAATAGTCATAGTCAGGCACAGGTGGTGTTGTCAGGGGCTGAATCTGTGCCATCAGTTGGCATCCCACAGTAGTCCACACTGTCCCCACACACAGTCACAATGTCCACACATACTCCATCCCCAGTAGCCACAGATAATGGACAGTTGGCAGATGGAGGCATTCAACAGGCTAGTGTAATGACTATAGCAAGTGTGACTGCAGCCACAAACCATTGCCAGAGTGCTGACGAGGTCCCACACAGGTGGATGGACAGGGGTGCACAAAGGAGGACTGCTGCCCATCAAGCCACCATCTTACGTGTCATAGCAGGTGTCATCAGATGCATGTTTTTGGCTGTAATGGATGCACAGGCATGTAGTGAATGCAACACCACACACATACTCAGGGTGGTGGATGGAACTCATCCTGTTTCATGTGGTGATATACATGACTTTGTTGAGGCCAAACATCAAAATACTGAGGTCATGAATAGATGGTGGGTTGAGACCCAGGCAATCCTCGACCATGGCATGTCTGTGCTAGACCATGTGGTGGGAGATGGCCATCAGTAACATAGACGTAAGTCAGCACCGACATCAGCTGACAGTCTATGGGGCCTTGCACCTTCACATTCCCATACTGGCAGTGACATCAGCATTATCAAAGGGGGGGTGCTGTCCAGATTGTTTCTGTCCACATCACACTGGAGCAGGCCATGGGCATGTGGTCCTGGTCGGTCCCATCAGGAAGACAGATCCAGTGGACAGCAGTCACCCTCAGGAAGCAGCACTTCATCTGGCGTTGAGCCCGGTGATGTCAGTGAGATGCATGGCAGGACCAACTCCCATGTCCATGGCCGGAGATAGTGAACTGGATATCCTGCTATGTACAGTCCACAGCTTTCCAACATACCTCTGTGTAGGGCAGCCACGTGGCATGACTGTGTGGATACATACACACACACACATCTGTAAAACAGGCAAGTCATCCTCAGACACACACAGCTCTTCTGCACACCCCATGTATTGCATACCCCTCCAAACACACACACATGATGTCAACCTTATGGCCCAGCCTAGGCCTCTGGCAAACCCACACCACACCCTGTGTATATGATGATAGCTGTGCCACATCCCTGTCATCCATACCATCGATGCAGGGACATACTAATATGGGTCTGATGCACATGGTAAATATAGTAGAGTGTAGCTATGTCATACTCTGTAAGATGCTGTCTGTTTGGATTTGTTGTGGGTATACATACAGGTGTATGTACCTTGTTAGCCAGGATGCATTATTGCTGTTAGTATCACTGACCGAATGTAGTCGGACATGCTGTATTCTGTTTGTCTTCCAAGTGTCTGTGTGTCTGCAGGCTGTGGCCCTGTAGACATGACCAAGAGGGAGTATGACAGAGTGGGAATACACCAACCATGTCATAGGCAAGGTACACCTTTATATGTACATCTACTAGGTGTGTATGCATGCAACAGTATGTGTGGGACACTGTTGTCAGGCAGTCCGACCTTCCATACATACCCCTTGTCACAGACAGCTAGCCTTCATACATGTCACCCCAGTGTTGTGTACTACCACATACTCATACATACAGAACAGGTTACTGCAGTGCTGTCAGTAGGTCCCTCACAAGCATAGCCTTTACATTAACTGCAACAGATTCACCTGTCAACACCTGTTGGGCCTGGTATTTCTTTCTCATACACTCAACCCTGATGCAGTTAGTGAGGGCATGCATAATACTGTGTATGACAGGTTTGTGGTATGTATTCCTAAGTTTATAGGGTGCAACAGAGAAACAAAATAGTATAGCATTTGCATACACACAGTCAGGACTGACCCAGGGGATGTGCATACAGTAACACAAACACAGTTGGCAATGGACAGATTAGTAAACCTACATATCCACTTTGATGTACTGTACTATTACACACATGACATGCTATATATAGATTATATGCATGGGACATTACCCACTACCTGATATAGATATATAGTTGAATAAGTTCAAGTCTATCCAATTATTGATAAACATGTCATTATAATAACCAGCAATTCTGGCAAGACCTATATAGGAACTTATTCAACTATATATCTATATCAGCGCCCAAGATTCCCATAATATTTGGTTCACCAAAAATTCACAAGAACCTTGAAGACCCTCCTATGTGTCCACTGGTTAGCGCCAGGGGTAGCATTACCTATGCCAGTGCAAAGGTAGTAGATTCAATTTTGAAGAAATATGTGCAGAGTGAACCACAAATATCCAAAGATTTCTGGTCATTTTTGGCCAGGGTCAACCAAATCCCTTACAGTGCAGACAGTTATTGTTTGACCATAGATGTGAGGGATTTATATTCTTCAATCCCCCATTCAGTGGCACTGGATTGGATTCCCACTATGATGTGCTCCAAAGGAGCACCCGATGAGGAGATCCAGCAGGTCAGTGAATTGCTGGACATTATCTTGCCCAGCAATTACGTTACTTTTAACAACAGGTATTACCTACAAAAAATAAGGGTACCTATGGGATCTCCATGTGGTGCCAGTGTTTTGAAGTTCATCTTTAGTGTGGAAAGGGACAGGATTTTTACACTTAGCTGTAGATCTTTCAAAGACAAGTTCTCCTTTTCAAATAGTTACTTGCAGTTTAACAGTTGTCACCCTTTTACCCAGAAGAAATCCATCATAAAGGGCCATTTGGTGAGAGCTGCAAGAATGGTGACTAGAAATAGTGACTTCTATGACGACTGTAAATTCATGGAGGGTCTTTTCCTCAAAAGAGGTTATCTGGCAGGTCTGATTTTGGACGTAATTTGTGAAGTCCATAACAAGCAGGTGTCAGGTTTTTATGTGCCTATCTTAAACCCTTTTGAAACACGCGAGGACAACTGTACCCTCAATCCAATAGCCAAGACGTTTCATCCTTGTAGCTTCATCCTAACTTACAATGTGGATGTGAAGGCCATTATTTCTATCATACAAAAAAACTGGAGTTTCATTATGCAGGAGGGGTTATTCACTGAGAACAGTATGGAATACCCCAAAATAGTTTTCAGAAGGGGTCAAAACCTCAAAAACATTCTGGAATCTAAGGCCAGGTCCCTGGAAGTAAGAGCAGGCATGTCTAAATGCAATATGTGCCGTTATTGTAAGCACATATCAGTGGGGTCGTCCTTTGTTATAAGGAAGTCTAAATACAGAATACATGGTAGGTTTAATTGTTCTAGTACAGAAGTTGTCTACATAGCTAAGTGTTCCCACTGCCCAGTCTTCTATGTCGGTAAAACCGACAGAAAATTACAGGAGCGTATTTACGAGCATCTATATGCTATTAGGAAGGGTAAGGTGGAAAACGCTTTAGCAAAGCATGTAAAGGAAAATCTTTTACATTCATTTTCCTTCTTAGCCATCGACCAAGTTCGATCACATGGGGGGGGGGCTGATTCATTAATCCTCGAAGGGAGAGAATTGGTTTGGCAACTTAGACTGGATGTGTGTCATTATACAAGCATCAATGACAGATTATCTATATCATGTATATTGAAACTTAAGAGTTTAAATAGATAGTATCTATTGTACCTATTGATTTTCATTATGGCATACATACACAAGTACAATATAGATAATAGTTTTAATTATAAATATACATACAATAACAAATAGGATAGTTTTTTATTTGATTGTACAGTAGCTTTCAGTAGCAGTTGTTTTGTAGTCAGTAGTAGCATCAGATGAGTAAATTACCCAGGGGTTATTGATGGTTTATATTCACTTTTATTTTTATTCTGATTTATTGCATTCATTGCATGATGTGACATTAAAATTCCATCATTTACATTCATTAAATTTAACAATATGCTGGCTCATCAAATAAGCAACATCTACTATTTTTATATGTTTTTAATCAATCTGGTTCTTTTTCTGATTAATATAATGTTTTTGAGGAGTTTTTATATGTATTCAATGATATTTTGTATATTCTTCTATAGATAAGATGTGCAGGTATTTAAAGGGTAGTGATCGAGTGACGTTGTTTCCGCTTTTATTTCTCTTAGGAGTTTTCTGAGGAAGTTGGTGTATAGCAACCGACGAAAAGCTTGGGAGAAGCTTAAACCTAATAAATTTTGTTCGTTTTACATTTTGGCCACTTGGAGTTTTATTTTGGTGTTCTCAAGGGACGGAGGAGTTTTGTGCATCTCATCTCTTTTACAGAGATACCCTTGTATCATCAAATGTGGAAATATGCACTCTCCAGTGATGACTGGACTAGCTGGTCACCACGTGGAACACATAGCCCTCCAGAACATCCATTATGACAGCCCTGACATACACACAAAAAACACACACCCACCTTCACAGAGGCACTCAATGAACATTTACCCAAACAGCACACACCAGCAAGACAGGCACCCAATCAACCACCACAACACAGCATAAACCACAGGACACATATCTCACCTACACAGTGTGCCCCTCAACCTAAGCTCCTAAGGCTAACCACCTTGCCTAATAAAGTAATCATAGGTGACTCAATAGTGAGGCACACAGATGTCCCACTCACTGGGTTGAATATGGAGAAGGTAGCAGTCAGCTGTCTATCACATGACAGCATCCAACACATAACAAACCCAGTCAGGTCACTCCACAACAACTACAAGTATCACTCTGTCATTGTCTGTGTGTGTGTGTGAATGACCTGAGATGCACCTCCCTGGACTACATGACAAGAGACATGGTATAGCTCTCAGATTATGTGGTCCAGGCAGGTGTGACAGTAGCCCTGAGCAGAATACTACCGTCACCCAGAATGATACTGCAATACTAACAATAAATGATTGACTTCAACATTGGCTTAAGTGTTGTGTGTCATTCTCAGGGGATCCAGTATATGCCTGCTTGAGATAACATGATTGACAGACCTCGATGCCTTACCAGAGATGGCCTGCATCTGTCACACCTGGGTTTCCAGGTACTGGCTAAGTTTCTTGCTACCCCTATAGTGCCTTTTTAGTCAGTGTTCCAAATCGAATTACCACTGTAACAGCTAGAAATAAATGCAGTCTGAGGGTCATACTGCTCAACACTAGAAGTCTAAATCTCAAGATGCAGTCACTCAAAACACTCCACAGAATGGAGAACATTGACATTTGTGCTGTAACGGAGACCAGGTTTACAGCAGCAGACAGCAGCCCTGCACTAACAGGCTATGACGCATTCCACACCTGTCAGTCCCAAAACATGGACCACAGCTCTTCAGGCAGTGGTGTCTCTATATTCATAATGGATATGCACACCTCCAGACTAGTATCCTAGCATAATGCACCTGAGATACTTCACGTACAACTGACATTGGGTAATAGTGCAGTCCAGGGCATAGCCAGCTATAGGTCCCCATCCATGTCCTTAGACTGTCAATCCACATTCCTCAACACCCTGGCATCTATCAAGGTCAAACCCAACATTCTCATTGTAGGAGACTTCAACTACCCCTCCATCAACTGGGAGAAGTAGTGAAGCACCAATACACTGGCCCAATGCTTCTTGTAATTCATCAGCTCCAATGCCCTGGACCAGCTCATACTGACCCACCAGTAGAGGAAGCAGCAATCTTGACCTGTGTTGATTACATACATATGGGACTGTTGCTCAACAACAGTATTCAGTCCTTACCTGGTCATATCCAAACATAATGTAATCACCATGGAAATCCACATCTCACCCACACCCCCACAAAGGTAACCACATTGAAAAACTTCTCCAAAGATGACGTTGAACTCATAAAAACAGAGGTGGCTGACTTCAAAGCACCCATGGCAATGGAAAATAGCTGTATGACTGTTGAATCATACACAAATGCACTGCACAAACATGTGCATAAATGCATGGTACTAGCCATAGCCAACAGAACCAAGACATTCTCCTCCAAACACTGAAAGCCAATGTGGTGATCCCCTGCCATTAATAAACTGTACAACAGAAGGAAAACAACTGTTGCAGAAAAAGGTGGAGTCCCAAGACTGGAAAACCCCCTTATTAGCCTCAACAACAACTTGAGATCCCTCATGAAATCATCTACAGTCAGCTACAAAGGCAGAATTGCAACAGACACTGACAACAATCACAAAAGCATTTGATAGTTATACTCGCAACTTCAGTGGTGCAGCAGTTAGCATTATCGCCTCACAGCAAGAAGTTCTCCCATTCGATTCTCAGCTGGAGTGCCTACTGTGTGGAGTCTGCATGTCCTCCCAGTGGTCGAGTGACATATAAAGACATGCAGGTAGGTCTGTGCATGAATGTGTGTGCCTTCTTTAAAGGTTGAGCATCAGGCTGGCAACTCAGCACCATAAAAATCCACTGCTAACCATTAGCAGACCGGAGTTCCACTGTGGTTACCACTAACTGGGAAAAGCCAAAAGACAGAGTTATATCAGTAACCTCCATGGCAATATCCAGAAGTGCTCTGAGTTACTGCACAATGCTAACTCCTATACTGAGCCAACAGATATTGACAACAGTCTTGCCAATGCATTCAGTGCCACCTTTAGCCCTCTCTTTCCCTCTAAGGGAGCAATCACAATGGCAGAAGAATGCCAGGCACCCAGCATTACTGCAGCCCAGGTTAAACCAGCATTGTTTACAGGCAAGAATACAGCTTCTATGGGACCCAAAATATTCCTGGCTGTGTTCTACATGAACTACAAAGAGACCTGGCACCACATCTGTGTGCCCTGTTCAGTCACAGCCTCACCTCCAGCTTTGTCCCTTCAAAATGGCATACTGCTACAGTCATCCTGCTCCATAAAGGGGTAGCAACTACAGACCCTGGGGATTATTGGCCCATTAGCATGATGAGTCTGATATGCACAGCTATGGAGCACATCATCAGGGACCTGATCGACAAAGATGTAGGTAATCTCCTAACTCTGGAACCCACACAGTTTGTCTTTGTGAATGAGAGATCATGCCTGCTCAACCTGGTTGACTTCTTTGAGTCAGTCACCAGGGCTGTGTATGAAGGGAAGTCACTGCATACAGCCTACCTCAATCTGGCCAAGGCTTTTGAAACCATTCCTCTGTCAGGAATGATTGATGAACCCACTAAACTAGGCATCAACCCCTATATCACTAGTTGGGTTGCAAATTGGCTCACAGAACACACAGTGTGACAGTAGCAAACTCCAAGTCAGACTGGCAAGCAGACATGAGTGGAATCCCACAGGGATTGGTTCTGGGTACACTCCTGTCCAGCATCTACTTCTCAGGAGTCCAGCCCAACACAGAGGAACTCTTTCTGACCAAGTTCACAGAGGACTGCAAGCTGGGAGCCATCATTAACTCCACAAGTGATGCAGACATCCTACAGAAAGCCCTCACTGAGACCAGTGACTGGTGCGGACACCATGGCCTGAAGCTTAACACCACAGCATGCATCATCATCCCCTTTGGTAAAACACTCAGTTCCCACTAAGTACCACATTGATGGGAGCCCAGTGAACACTGTAGGCATTATAAGAAATCTGGGGACACAGGTTGATGGCAACTTCTCCTTCAACCACCACATTGCCACTGTGGTCAGGAAGTCCTTCTATGTGGCACATCGCATTACCAAGGGTTTTGCATCCAGGAAGATAGAGGTAATTATCTCTGTCTACTCTTCCCTCATTAGACCACTCATCAAGTATAATGGCCCATTTGGCATGTACCTCACCAGACACCTACAACAGCTGGAGATGCCACAGAAGTACCTCACAAAGAGGATCCTAGGCATTAAACATGTGTCCTACACAGACAGACTCAGATGACTACAGCTATCCTCTGTGTCATATCACCTACTTAGAGGCAATCTGTGCTTGACTTACAAAGCCATGTCTAACCCAGCTCTTTTAGAAATGCTACATCTAAAGACATCCCAATCCCTTCACACCACACATTGCAGAGGCTTCTACCTCATTATCACAATCAACACAACATGCTGGTGGGACAGGTTACTGACCAAGAGACTGCACATGCCCTGGAATAGACTTCACATACATGTCAAGCAGAGCACCTAGCTGACCCTGTTCCAGAGGAATCTTGATGAGTGTTTGGGTAATAGAAAGCTCACCCCAGGGATTGCTCCAGTGGCTCTACTTGATACACTCACTGGGAACTAACATCAGGTGGCACAATGGCAGGGCCCTTCTTTGGGCTAGGCTTGTAAAGGTACCAGGCCCATTAACCTACTACACACTTATGAACTTATAAGGGGAATGACATCAGCAGGACTGATAAAGTAGAGCAGTGGGTGAGAAACTTATCAAAATGCTTCTTCTTACAAACATACACACTTACACACACACACATTTATCAGATGTGAGAGTAGAATGCCTGCCTATCTAGTTATTTTTACTTTGGTGTTACACAGTTATTGCATGTGCCACAGAGCTTACTGGGCTGACAACTGGCCAAAGGTGCTGATAAGGGGAATTACATCAGCAGGACTGATAAAGTAGGGCAGTGGGTGGCAAACATATCAAAATGCTTCTGCCTACAAACATACACACCCACGCACACATTTGCCAGATTTGAGAGTAGAGCCTCTGCCCATGTAGTTATTTGTACTATAATGTTATGCAGTTATTGCATGCACTAAAGAGCTTATTGAGCAGACAGCCAGATGTGAGAGTAGAACCTCTATCTAACTAGTTATTTGTACCATAGTGTTAAGCAGTTATCACAATCTCTACAGAGCTTACTGGGCTGACAGCTGGCCAAAGGTGCTGATAAGGAGAATGACATCAGCAGGACTGATAAATTAGGGCAGTGGGTGGGAAACATATCAAAACATATCAAAATACTTTTGCCTACAAACATATACACACATCCACTTTCCAGATCTGAGATTAGAACCCCTGCCCATGTAGTTATCTGTACTATAGTGTTACACAGTTATCGCACATGCTACTGAGCTTACTGGGCTGGCAACTGGCCAAAGTTACTGATAAAGGGAATGGCATCAGCAGGACTGATGAAGTGGGGCAGTGGGAAGTGTTGTGTGTGGGAATGGCCTAAAACTGTTTTACCTACAAACAAACAAACACACACACACTCACTCTTACATACACAACTCTCTCTCTCTCTCTCTCTCTCTCTCTCACACACACACACACACACACACACACACACACACACACACACACACACACAGAGCTGTCAGTATTGAGATTAGAACCCATACCTATCTATTTTTTCTACTATAGTGTTGCACAGTTATGACACATGCTACAGAGCTTACTGGGCTAACAGCTGGCCAAAGGTGCTGATCAGGGAAATTACATCAGCAGGACTGATAAAGTGGGGCACTGGGAAGTGTTGTGTGTGGGAGTGGCATAAAACCGTTTCACCTGCAAACACACAACTCCCTCTGTCTTGCACACACAACTGTCACACACACAATTGCCAGTATTGAGTTGAGAACTGCTACCTATCTAGTTACTTGTACTATAGTGTTACACAGTTATTACATGTGCTACAGAGTGTATAGGGGTGACAGGTGCTCAATGGTACTTCTAAGGTGAATTACAGCAGCAGATCTTGTGAAGTAGGGCAATGTGAAGTGTACCAAGTGAGAACAGTCTGCTAATACTTAGACCTAAAGAGACACACACACACACACACACACACACACACACACACACACACACACACACACAGGCAGGTGATGTGATATTAACACCTCAACCTCAGTACTATTACACAATGGGGCTCACATTTTATGCTTGCATGTTTGACTGTTCGAAAACAGTATGTCACTGTCCACAGCAGGGCATCAGTGTATGCCATTCAGGGTGTCCATGAGTGTGACTCACTCTGTGTCCATCCCCCTGTGTCTCTCTATCTATCACTGTCTGTCTCTCACTTCCCATCTATGTGTGTGTATGCTTGATATATGTAGTTATCTGTTGGTGATATATGTATGCCTGTGTGTTGCACACAACAGAAACAGATATATCACATATGGGCCATCTACAGCTAGCTGGAGGTAATCCTGTCTGATGTGTGTGTGTGTGTGTGTGTGTGTGTGTGTGTGTGTGTGTGTGTGTGTGTGTGTGTGTGTGTGTGTGTGTGTGTGTGTGTGTGTGTAGGGACAGTTAAGGTGTACAAAGCTGTCTCTCTGCACAGATATATATACACAATATAGTCATATATACATGCATACATATAGACCAATGTGGGTTCCAACATGTCCTGTGATTCTCTAAGTGTAGGAACATGCCCAGTGTGACCTTGTGTAGTTAGAGTGGGACTCCATTCCAGAGATAAGTGTACTCTAGTCCAGGTTTTGTGCACTACAGGCATACCTCTCAGGAGTACATAGGATTTTTCTTGGGGTAATGGTTTGTTTTAGCAGACATTTTCTGACCTATCTGTAGTCTGACAGTGCAATGTATTGTGTCATTACATGCTGACAGACATCCTCAAATCATCACAGTGCTTTAAAAGAGGAATACTAGTTGTATGATACGTAGACTGATATTATGATGCCAGCTATGTACATTCTTGCCCAACAAGGCCAGTTGGGAGGTGTGGCTACAGCCAGTTGAGTGCTGACACTGTATAAACAGTCCAGCAACTTGGTGATATGCTGGCTGGGGATCTTCCACTTGTGTGGTATCTGTGTAACCTGAGATGTGATATCCTGGTGTGGCCATACCTCTCAACTGTACATTTTCTGGCAGATTGCCAGATGTTTGCCTAGAGATTTTGTCCAGTCTGTGTAAACATGTGTTTTTATGGCAAGTTATTTTACTATAATTGAAGAGTGATGTTACAAAATAATGACAGACATTACTGTTTCAGACTACATAACCTTCATACAATTCCCGCTACTGCAAACCCTTCACCCTACCAACTTTCGCACTATGTCAGGGCAATATTTACAACACATGCCTATCATTGTGCCTTTGTTCCACTTTTAATTCTGCCCTTGTTCAGAAGTGTTGCTGTCAGAGATTTGGCGTTATGGATGTGGGTACAGACTGCATTCAACTGTGCAGACATGTCCATTATATACAAAAGCACACATAAAATAAGGAAACAAGCCATATTGACAATGACTATTGGCAACAATACCAAGAAGCAGGATTATTCACAAAAGCCCTAGCACCTTGGCTACACAGCTTTCAAGAAGTCCATTATATGTGTAGTATATTCCACATAGCAGTGTGATTTCCAGGTATGTTAGTGGCAGAGCAGTATGTGTCACTGACATGCATAATAGTTGGCACTGCAGTTATCTGTACATAGCCCTGTGACAGACTGCCTATACCTAGGGCAGTACAAGATGACAGCCAGGAGAACATGCTGGCCAGATCCTGAAAGTATTGACCACACATGGACATAGTACATTGAACCCTGCATATTGTGGACATGCAACATGTTTTCATGTGTATTGGGACAGCCCTAGCAATCTGTGTTATGCTGCTATTTCCCTGTAAGCATACATGTTACTGCATTTCTCTGGGTGTATGGGGGGGCACACCTGTCAACTGTAGACATTTGCAGAGACTGTGCTGATATTTGCTTTGCATTTTGGTTCCATTTCCTATATTGTGCCCTGTCTTAGGGTCTACAGGCATATCAGTAAAGACCACAGGTGAGATCGTAATGGCATACATTTGAGTGTCAGACTTCTTACCCTTTAGATCCTTACTGCAACTGTGAGACCTGCTGTGCTATCACTGTGTGGGTCTGTAGGGGGGTGATTAAACATTGGAGCCATTTGTGGAGCTTTGCAAGACATTTCTCTCTGGTTTTATCCAGCTGACTTGCTGTGTGGGTCTGAGGGGTGGGTATGGGACACCACACTGATATCCATGGCTGTGAGCTATGACCCCCCCACCCAGTTAGTTGGCCCAACGCATATACTGCAGTGGGATTTGCCACCTTGGGTACTACTGCATAGTGCTGGGACACCAGTATTGGGCAGACATTTCCTGGTGTCCCATATAGCTGTCAGCTGTCTGCTGCTATCCCAGTAGGCCACCCCATTCCCCTTGCATGCATGCAACAATACCATATATATGCTAACAGAGCATACTGATATATTAATTTACTGTTAAGACAACTGACTTACCTTGTGCCTGTGGCAGTTGTGTGGATGGTACTTAAGGGCTGCCTATGTTGGATGCACACAGTACACTGCCTATACATGGTAAGTTATAGGTAGTGTGACATGTGCTAGTAGAGAGAGGTGTCAGCCCCTGGGTGCCTACAGTGTCACTGTTGTGCAATGCGTTGCCTCTTCGCCTAGGCCAGGCCATACTGGGCATGCCTCTGTCTGCCTACAGGGGCTGGCTCATGGGGTTTCTTGTCCGAGACCCTCAGTGCTTGTGGGAACCTTGGCAATGGTGGGGGGCTGTGTGGCCCTTCCCCATCCTGTTCCTGCTGTAGATGTTTCTGCAGGATCATATTGTGTAGCATGGCACATACTATGAACATGTGTGCACATGTGACTGAAGAGTACTGCAAGTCTCCACCAGATATGTCCAGGCAGTGGAACCATGACTTGAGCATCCCAAACACATGCTCTATAATGATCCTGGTTTGTGCGTGTGCCTCACTATGGCATTCTTGCATGGATGTGTGCCATTTCTGATGGGTGTCATCATCCATGGCTGCAGTGCATAGCCAGCATCCCCCACTAGATGGCCATATGGGATGTCCCCCCTGGCAAATCCCTGCTACAGCTGTGAGGAATGCCAGATGTGGGAGTCGTGATAGCTTCCAGGGCTGCCAGCACACACATTCATGATAATGACCTGGACATTGCACACAACCTGGCAGTTGATGGAGCGGAAGCCCTTGCGGTTTATGTAGCCCCTACCCTGCTCACTGGGTGGTGCTTTTACGTGAATGTGCATGCATTCTATGACACCAAGTACCTCTGGGTATTCAGCTACACAGTGGAAGAGATGCATATTGCTGGTCAATTCCTCACAGGTATGGGGGAAGTATATGTGGTCACCAGCATTTCATAGCATGGCATCCAGGAACTGATGAAGTACTCTGGATGCAGATGCCTGTGACACCCCCACGATGTCCCCAGTAGGTCTATGGAAAGTACCTCTAGCTAGTATTCTTAAGGCTACGCATACCTTAGTATCCACTGGGATGGGTTTCCCTCTGTTCATTCTGGGTGTGAGGTGAGGCTGGCAAAGCTTCACAGTTTGCTGCAGTATGTCCCTGTCCACCCTGTAGCACTCTATTATCTCCAGATCATGTAGCCCCTGGTAGGTTACCCTGGCTCTGAACACTCTTCTCTTCCTCCTGAGTCTGGGGCAATTGTCAGCATTATCTTCCTCACCACCGTCAGCCTCCAGCACATACTGATGTATCAAAGCGATAGAAGCCCCTAACATTTTGTCAGTTAAGATTCCCAGGTTTACTCCAAAAGTGCAGAGTTGTGGGAAAAAAACCAGACTGAGGGGTGTTTGCATACTTTATACTGTTGTGCTGCAACTGCTGCCTGTGTGATTGGCTGACTATGATACATTCCAGCTGCCAGCTATATTGCTCATGGCTTTGATTTGGCCACTGTGAGTATTGGAGGCATTAGTGGTAATTAGTGCATGATTGCCTTTATTCTGCTGTTGCCCTTTTTTAATTATTTGTTATTTACATCTCTTCCCATTTTCAGCTATGCAGCCACCTGCCAGCTGTATTATTGTGTGCTTTGCATGGCCCATTGTGAGTTGCAAGAGTCCCATATTAGTGATTTCTACTTCATTTCTCCTTTATTGTGCTGTTGCCCTTTATTTTTTTTATTACATCTCCTCCCATTTTCAGCTATGCAGCCACCTGCCATCTGTATTATTGAGTGCTTTCAATGGCCGATTGTGAGTTGCAGAATCCCATATTACTGATTTGTACTGCATTTCCCTTGTTCTGCTATTTCCTTTTTTCCTATATCCTTCCTGTTTAAGCCCCAGGGCACACCGTGTAAACCCGTTTAACTAGTGTAAACAATGCTAAGAAGAAAAGGCCCTCTGCTGGACATGAACACACTTACTGTTTCTGTACTTAGCTAAGCATAGCTAAGCTGTCTTGGACACACACTCTAACTTAGCTGTGCTTAGCTAAGTGCAAATCCAGGCAACGGAGCTCCTATGTGCTTATAGCAAGCATGACACACACCCTTTTCATGTTAGTTGCTCTTCCTACCTACACGATGGTGTTAGAGCACCTACACGGTTGGTGCAGTGTGACACTTAGAAGTGTGATTTTGTGATTCACTATAAGTCCCCTCATTAACATACCCCACTGCCTTAGTCTGTAGTTACTGCACTACACAAGAGCCTTCCCCCTTAGCAACCAACATTTCCTGCCATTGTTTTGATTCTGCTTGCCATATAGTAAAATGCAGGTTTCCCTTAAAATGGACTTTTCACATTTACCCCCATCCCACGATCCCATTTACACAGCGCTGCCCTATGCTTAAATAGCCGAGATCGGCCAAAAAAAATAAACTTTTATTTTTACAACAATTAAACAGTTTTCCATGCAATGGCCATATATTTGGCCATTGGTATGCCTACATATTTGGGTACATGCTTTTATTGGAGCTGTCATGGCTTAGTTTTCATTTTTGCAGAAATTAATTCGGCTAGTAGCAGAATACATTTTTGCACATTACATTGCTCCTGCACTGTTACCTGCCTGCGTCCTGGATCACTAATTTACCTCATTTGCATGGATTTCACCAGCAAATGAGGTAATTAGCATCCTGCATGGGTTTCCCTGCAGGAACAGTGTAAGGCATGCTCATGTATACACCAAAACGGCACATTCCTAGCTCACTCGGCGGCCATATTCCGTGCAGGAGTGGCTACACTGCTCCTGCACAGAAAAAAAACCTTCATGAACCCCAGGGATAGAAGCTCACAGTGGCACATGTACAAAACACACACACACACACACACGCACATGCACATACGCACACATATGTGTTTACACACATACATATTCTGTTCATTTAGTCAATTGACTCATTCATTCATTGCACACTTTATCCATTTCAGGGTCAGCATGGAGACAAAGCATTTCCTGGTTCTCAATGGGAACAAAAAAGCTAATCATGGACAGGACACTACTATGTCTTCAGATTTACGTACACACACACACACACACACACACACACACACACACACACAAAAAAACACACACATGCATGCACACGCGCACACACACACACACACACACACACACACACACACACACACACACACACACACACAAAAAAAAACACACACATGCATGCACACGCGCACACATACACACACACACACACACACACACACACACACACACACACACAGACTCAAATACAGCATGCCTGCATATGAACATTTTTAGGATCATTAATTCACCTATAGCATACATCTAGCATGTGAGAAGAAATCGGAGCACTTTGCAAATAATCACAGGGCAACAGAGAGAACATGCAGGCTTCAGATGGAAGGCATCTCAGTGGTAATCTCTGCAGCACTATTATACTACCCCCCACACACACACACACACACACACACACACATATACATACACACACACACACACACACACACTTTATGAATTGAGAAGGGAGCTGATATAACTTACTTATCATGAAGCAAAGTATGCTGGTGAATGTGATTTTAAATCATGCTGTATTTGTCAGAGTAGACTTTGGCTGCATAAGTGACATTGATCAATAACTGCATGTTTAAGGATTTTGAAGACTGACAGGTGTGGACAAGGTAGTCTGCATTTGAATGGGATTGTTTTACACTTTATTTACTTTCAGAACTGGGAGACATATTTTTGTTTGCACAGAAATTGAAAGGTATGAAGTTGTTCAGGTGAGGTAGGATCATTTTTCAGAGAAGAAAATGAGTAGACTTAGATGGAGTACTACGGCTACAGACATTTAGTTCAGGGCCTTCATTATATATTTAAACATAGCACCGGGAAGCCTTTTTGCAGTAGAAGTTGAAGGTCTGCAGTTCATGTGCTATAAAAAGGGAATGGGACATTTTCATTCTTGGAACAAACATGGGAAGAACATATACTTCAAAATGACATCTAAGGCGTTTTATAACACAGAATCATGGTTGAGTACTTAATTTAAATTGTTGGGGTCAGTTAAGAGGTGTAGATATCTGTCATGTTTGTGATAATTCTTTAAATTCATTGTCAGTATTTCCATTGTGGACAATGCATTTACGTCAGCTAGCCCTGCATTCTTAAAGTTGATTTCACAGCTGTTGGCTATTGGAAAAATGAATCAAAGTCACATTTTCCCCTGCCCTGAAGAGCGCCATTACAAAAAAAAGATTTAAAGCCAGACAATAATCACAGTTAATAAAATAACTTTCTGAGATTACACCTCTTGCTTGTCACAGAATGTTTTTTTTTTTCATTCTATGGTGAAGGCATCCTAATGTATTTATATATTTGTTTGTTGACTGGGTAAGTAAAAACTGCTTTTCAGTCACACCCTGAGCCAAAGCCAAGTACAGATGATAAGAACAGTCTTTGGAAAACAAATATTTGTTCCACAAAGGCTATAACAGTAGTACATATTTACAGTCAAAAGAAATATGTGGGCAGATATATAAACAGCAAGAAAATTATCATTGCATATTTGTATGTGGCCTATCTTTATATATTACAATCAGCATTAAATACAGTGTTTTAAATAAAATAGTAAGTTATATGAAGCAATAATAACTTACATTACATAGCAAAAATGTGCTTTTTTCCCAAAAGTTAGTGCATTTTACACTTATACACAGATTAATACATTATATTTTCAAGAAGTTTCATATATGTCACACTGAACACAAGTACAATTAAACATGTAGAAAACATAAACATTTTCTTTTATCTGCAGTAAACAAAATGGAACAGTAACAGTGACCATTCTGTGGGCTGTAAAACAATGTACTTGTCATTATTAAAATTACTGAAGTGGAAGGAAAAGTGTCCACAGCACATATATTGCATTAGTTATAATTCTGATAGTATGGTGACAAACCTGATTTGATACAGAATACTATAAAAATCTAAACTAGTCGTAAACAATAAGTTTCATTCATAGCTCTCACACAAAATTCCACAGCTTGGGAAGCATCCACACCTATCTTACCTGACTTTTTACTTTCTGTTTTTTATGTCAAGAATGCACACCATCATAGTTTTAACCAGGATGGTATGAAGTGACAATTAACTACAGCCCCAGGCTTTTAGGGGATTTTCTTACAAAAGCTGTTATCCTGTTAAAGGGAAATGTGGAATGTTATCAGCACAGAAATTATCTAGACAGAACATGACTTCAAACATCCAGTCATTTATAACACACTTCAGTGACTTTCTGTAAGCAATCAGCCAGTTTTTGTGTCGGTAAATTCATTAAACCCTCAGCAATGCTGTAGGTCTAGTGGTCAGCTGTTAACAGAAAATATGCACTTTGATTGATTTTGTGTGCATATCACACCTTTTAGACAATGGTAAATACAGGTCAATGTGCATCTCAAAATGAACGGCAGCTTTCTATCATTTTTTTTTGTTAAGTTATTCTGTCAAGTATATGAAGATTTTCTTGTGACTATTGTTGCATTCCCCTAGCAGAAACAAGGAAAATCCATTCACTTTATAACAAATTCATTTTTATAATATCCATTTTCTGTTTCTTCTATCTGTTTATCCTATCAACAGCCTTTACAAAAGGATCCAGGTGGTGCTCTGCCTTATTTCCCCACCATTCAGCCTTTGTAGTTTTACAGAAGTATAGGGTCATGTCTGTTGTAGACACATAATTCATACTAAATAGTAAGACTATTTCAATATTCATCAAAGACACCCACACCTCAAGACTGGTGGCAACGCACGATGCATCGGAGACCATCCAGGTGCAATTAACCATAGGCAAGACTGCTCTACAAATTGTAGCATGTTACAGGCCACCCTCACAAACTCAGGAACCTCACATGGCCTTCCTGAAAACACTAGAGGGGATAAATGTATCACCAAACACCATCATACTAGGTGACTTCAATTACCCTAATATAGACTGGGAACACTACTCAAGCCCAAACACCCTAGCCCAAAAGTTCCTGGAATTCATAAACTCAAATGCCATGGAACAACTAGTCACCATCCCCACAAGAGGAGAAAACATACTTGATCTCATTATCACGAACATGGGAGCACAATGTTCAACACCGGAAGTATACCCTCACTGGTGAGATCAGATCACAAACTAATCTCGCTGGAGGTCCTCATCCCACCCCACCTGAAATAAAAAAGACCACAGTAAAGAACTTCTCGAAAGCCGACTTCACACTTCTAAAGACTAGTGTGGTCTCCTTTAAGGCCCCCGAGCCGGCAGAAAACAGTACTCAAGCCGCTGAATCACTTACAAATGCCTTCTACCAGCACCTGCAGGACTGCATGGATAAGGCAATCCCAAGCAAAACAAAGACTCTTTGTACAAAGGCAAGCGTCCAGTCTGGTGGACCCCAGCCATAAACAAACTCTACAACAAAAGGAGGAAGCTACTACAAGATAGAGCAAAATCCTTAAAAGGTAAGACACCCTTGATCACTATAAGTAAAAAACTAAGAGCTCTCATAAAATCATCCAAAGCAAATTTTGAGAGAAAAATAGCTAAAGACTCAAAAGACAATCATAAGGCCTTCTTTAGCTATGTTAGAAACCTGGGAGGAAACTCCCAGATATGCTCAGAACTAGTTCAAAATGATGTGAAGATTACTGATCCTACAGACATTGCCAACATACTGGCTGACAGGTTCAGTGCAAACTTCTCCCCCCCCAAAAGGAGAGATATCTATATCAGCGATTGCAGCCCCCAAACATCTCCAACGCCCAAGTGAGAACTGCTCTCTCCAAAGCAAAAACACAGCATCCATGGGACCTGATGGTGTCCCCGGCTGTGTGCTCCACGAACTCAACGAGGAATTAAACCCACAGCTAGGACAGCTGTTTAATCATAGTCTTACCTCTGGATACGCATTCCAGGAGTGGCGCACTGCAACTGTGGTCCCACTTCACAAAGGCGGTGCCTCCACCGACCCTGGAAATTACCGCCCATTAGCTTGACAAGCCTTATCTGCAAAGCCATGGAGAGGATCATAATGGACCTCATAAATAAAGACATAGGGAATTTGCAGACTTTGGATCCATCCCAGTTTGGCTTTGTCAAAGGCAGATCATGCCTTCTAAACTTGGTTGACTTTTTCAAACAGTCACCAAAGCCATTGATGAGGGAAAGGCAGTCCATACAGCCTACCTCGATCTGGCGAAGGCCTTCGATACAATACCCCACTCGGGTATCATTGAAAAACTCATCAGCTTAAATGTTAACCCATACATCACAAGATGGGTTGCAAACTGGCTGAGTGACAGAACCCACAGGGTCAGAGTTGCTGGCACCATGTCAGACTCAAAGCCTGTCACAAGTGGTGTACCACAGGGCTCAGTCCTGGGCCCACTCTTGTTTGGCATCTACTTTTCCAGTACAACCAAACACGGGAGGGTTAGGGCTGACTAAGTTTGCAGATGACTGCAAACTCGCGCCATAGTAGAAAACACATCTGACACAGATATCCTTCAGAAGGGTCTCACAGAAACGGATAACTGGTGCCAGAGCCATGGCCTAAAGTTAAATGCCAAAATGCATAGTCATACCCTTCGGGAAAAACAAGGTTACCCCTAGCTACCAAATAGGTGGCAATCCACTGAGCACAGAAGAAGTTATCAGGGACCTGGGGACCCAGGTTGATAGTAGTCTGTCATTCGACACCCATGTAGCTAAAGTAGTTAGGAAGACCTTCTACATTGCCCACCTTATCATGAAGGGATTCTCATCTAGATCAAGGGAGGTCATAGTCTCCTATACTCATCACTCATCAGACCAATGATTGAGTACAATGCCCCATTCGGAATGTATCTGACCCGACACTTGCAGCAGCTGGAGAGGCCACAAAGTTCCTCACCAAAAGGATAAAGGGTCTCAAACATCTGTCCTATGCTGCCCGACTGAAAGAACTCCAGCTCTATTCAGTCGCTACCGCTTGCTCAGAGGTGACCTTTGCCTAACATACAAGGCCATGTCAAACCCAGATTTGATGAATATGCTTCACCTCAAAAATCTAGATCCGTCAGAGTCACAAGGGCGGGAGACTTAAACCTCGACACGGCTATTAATAGGACGTGCTGGAGGGATAGATTCATCACCCAAAGACTCCCTATGCTGTGGAATAAAATCCCGGTATATGTGAGGCAGAGCACCTCGCTGGCCTTGTTCAAGAGAAATCTTGACCAATGGATGGGAGATCGCAGATATACCCCAGGGATTACCTCAGTGTCACTGCTCAACAGAGGCACAGCAAAATAATGGGTATAGTTCCCCATACTAAAGGGGTGGCGTAAGCCACAAAACTATGGGCTAGGCTTGTAAATGCCCTCGGGCAGATAGCCTAGTATGAACCTATGAACCTATGAACTATACATTCAGTGTGTCTATACATTTATACACACACACACACATATATATATGTATGTATGTATGTATGTATATGTATATATATATATATATATATATATATATATGTGTGTGTGTGTGTATATATATATATATATATATGTGTGTGTGTGTGTGTGTGTGTGTGTGTGTGTATATATATATATATATATATATATATATATATATATATATATAAAATGTGTGTGTGTGTGTGTGTGTGTGTGTGTGTATATATATATATATATATATATATATATATATATATAAAATGTGTGTGTGTGTGTGTGTGTATTATAATTTAATTACGGCCCAGATATTTTAAGCATGCCTCTGATTTGAATAGTATTTTGCTAGAAAAGGATTAAGCATTGTACAGTGGCAGGACTATATAAATTAAGCCAACAAAATTAGCAAAATATTTTAGTAAATCAAGCCAGTAACAAAGATAAATATCTACATATAGTTACTGTTACTGCACATAGATTTGCCTTCACTAATTTGATAACATGATAAGATGACAATGAACACAAAAATCTGAACATATAGGAGAACACAGAGACAAGACAACCAAAGCTACAATTTGTGCATCTGATGAGTATAGTTAACCTAATCCCAGATGAACCTAGAAAAGCTTTATACATCTGTTTTATCAAACCTATCAACATTTCTTATGAAATGTGCTTTTGTGGTGGGAAAGCTCCCAAACACAACACTTACTAATATAGATATATTTCAGGTCACTAAACCTTAGGACAAGTTGTAACATATTTTTTGGAAGCTGTTTTTTTTATCTGCCTGACTGAATAGGGTTCAGTTAGTTTGTATAAGAAAAGATGAACGAATACTCCCAAATAAATAACACACCATATATAATACTCAAACATGAAGGTTTTAATAGTTGTGATAACTATGTGAAACTAATTGTCAGCATTATTTGGATTCAAGCAACAATTTCCATGTTCATCACTCTTTTTCCAAGTAGCATCATTTGTGCATGGCCGTGGCATTTACTGTGTCTGGACTGTTCAACTTACATTAACAGATAAATACCTTTATGATACTTTAACAGTCCACCTCTGCAGCTTACTGTTAATTTAACTTGCAAATTTCTAGTACTTAATTTGACCAAAAGCATTATAATATTCCTGTTTTAGTAGAAACAATATTGTTTTTGTCTTTTGGGTCCAATGACTAGAGCATTTTAGGGATTTGTTGCAGGCTTGCAGTACAGATTACCCCAAATAAGAGTAGGTGTGACTGTTAGACTGATGTTAATTATTTTTTTATGTGGCTGTGGCAATCATTTAGAACATCCTGCAGACCAAGGAAGGTTAGCCAAGGATTTTGTTACTAGGACTGATGCCATGGGTCTGAAGTAATGCAATATTTGTTATGTATTATTAATTTATATGTCTTATCCAGGGTAGAGAGCTTATCTTGGTTGATCATTAGACTCAACCCGTGAGTATCTAATCGGGGGGGGACAGAAGAATTTATTTAAAAAATTACAGCATAAATACGAATTCAATAAAAACAAATTCTTTACAAAAATATATATTTGCAAACTGAGAACATTTAAAATAAGTTACAAGAATGGATCATGTTAATTACTACAGATCCCATTTTCAACTTAAAGAAAATTAAAAAAAGTTGAAAAATGAAAAAAAAATGGGAAAGTAAAGCATGAGGATAGAAAAGAAGGAATATATCTAGCATTTAACATCAGTGAGGTTTTATTAGACATAACAGCTAGGCTATTTATGTCAATTAAGAGTTGAAGGACTGTTTTTTGGGCCTGTAAATAAGAAGGGATCATTGATTATGTCCTCCAAGGAGAATGTGCTTATGAAAGAAGTTTGCTAAGTGAAGCAGTCGTTATGGTGTATGCCTGGAAAAGGTATTTGAGATTAATGTTTATTTAAGTGCAGCAGCTTATATGGTGCATATCCTGAAAGGACAAGGTGTCTGAGCTAAAAGTTTTATGTAATTTATTATTATGTATGTCTTCTGAGGATATGTCTCTGTAATACTTCAAGTGTAGGAGTGGTTATGGCATATGTCTTCCAAAGAGAAGGCGTATGCAATAAATGTTTACTTAAGTGTAACAATAATTATGGTGCATGTCGTCCAAGGAGAAAATTATTGTGATATAAGATGTCTTAATCGTAACAGTGGATAGTGCATATCTTTCAATGGGAAGATACAAGTTTACTTAGATGTAGCATGGGTTGTGGTATACATCCTCCAAGGAGAAGGTATTTGTGATATATGGTGGTTATAGTGTTTGTCCTCCAATGAGAATGTGTATATGCTAAATAGGTACGTATGTGTTAGAGTGGTTATGGTATAAGTTCTCCATGGATAATACATTTTCAATAAAACCGTACTTAAGTGTAGGACTGGCTATGATGTATGATCTCAAAACAACAGCTTTTATGATAAAAGTTTGTGTAGAAGTAGTTATGATGCATGGCCTCCAAAAACATTGTGCTTGTTACAAAAGTTTACTTAAGTGGAGGAATAATAATAGTGTATGTCTTCTAAGGAGAAGCTGTTAGTGATAAAAGTGTAAGTACAGACGTGTTTATAGCATACGTCCTACAAGCTGAATGCATTTGCCATAAAGTTTATTTAAGTATAAGAGTGGTTATGGTGTACATTCTTCAAAGAGAAGGTGTTTGTCAAAAAATAGTCTTGATAAGTATAAAAGTTGTGGTGTAAATCATTCAAGGAGATGGAGGTTGTTATAAAATGTAAGTATAAGAGTAGCCATGGTGTATGTCTTCCAAACAGAAGATGCTTTTTCATAAAAGTTTAGTTAAGTATATGCGTGGAAGAGGACACTTAATTGTGCTGTGCACTTCTGATGTGTCGTTATTAGCAATTAAGCAAAACTCCATTAAGAACAGTGCAATTATAAGTTAACCACTGTATATTAACTATTGCATCTCATGTTTAAGTTAACAAGTGTATATTAACTATTGCATTGCATGTTTATTACATTGTATGAGATAAAGCCTTGAATTTCAAGGCTATCTGGCAAATATCTAAGATTTATGAGTTTTATGTGGAGACTATGTATAATCTTAGAACAGTGGCTTGCAAAGCTGGCAGATGATACAACTGTGACAGAAGAACTCAAGGCCATACGGGCTACCCTAACATTCCTGACTGATGTAGTATGTGTGACTGTGATGGATGTGCAATAGATAAAGCACTACACTGTTTCACATACACAAAACTGTTAGATATTGAAGTTGTCATGGCCCAATAGCACATGGTTCCGACAGAACATCAGCAGCTTACAGTGTTACACTCCAGCCAGGTACAAGATCTGCAAGAAAGTAAAGAGGGACTGGTGATTAAAAATATGATAAAATAACTATGTTTCTCCTTCCCAAAATGATTTTTACTCTGCAGCATTTACCCCATGAAAAGTTTATTCCTATATGTCAACAGAATTAAAAAATACAGCATAGACTTTGCTTGGAAAGGATAGCAGCCCATATAAGTAGAATTACATTGTATATTCCCACCAGATATGGAAGGTTTGGTGTTGCTCTTGTATGGAGTTATGGAAGAAAAGTAATTGGTAGATACTATGCGAGTGCCAGCCTAGCACAAAAAAAATATAGTTCCAGCCTTTTATACAAAGCATCCTAAAGTGACAATGGATACTGCCCCCCCCCCCCGTTCATTTGTAGTCATTCCCTCACTTACGATAGAGGGTGAAATGATCAAATGGTGACACTGGACTGATGCAGGTATTTATTATGTCTCATATATTGAAATCCTCTCATCAAACTATTTTCACTTGGGAGACCATAAAGAGTTCCTTTCCTTTGTGGCAATGCCTTCAATTACATATGTGCATCTCAGTTGCACTTAACATAAAGAATGTTAAGTGTAAAATCATAATAGATGAGTGAGACAGCAGTTCACCTATCATGTTGAAGTCGGCAGCCTGTAAGTTGAGTTTCTTCTTTTTCTTCTACCTCATGGACAAACTGGATGAGTTGTTACTGGCTAGTTTTGCTAAATGGAATATTATGTCAGGTACTTTCCTAACAAGTAAAGAATGGGGTGCATGTCTGAATAGGCTGGAAGATAAAAGATGGCCCTCACTAGTCAGGTTTTCATTTGCCAAGGTACTTCACATTTGGCATACAACCCTGAATAGACTAGCTAGGTTGAGACTGGTTGACAGCTGTAAATTCTGGCACTATGATAGTCCCTTGGCACAATATCTACACCTGGTCTGGTATTGCCATCATATGAGAATTGTCTGGGATGCAATAAAAGATGGAATTTCCTGGGCAGTCAGGCTTTTTCCTACCTGCAAAGTAAAGTTTTAGCTATTTCACATTTGCATGCTCCAATATAAACTTGCATCTCTACAATTTGTATGGATCAAAACTGTTACAACCACATTATTGTCAATGCAGTTTACCCACTGGAAATGTTAATTTGTGCCTGTTTTATAAATTTCAATGTAATCTTAGCAGGTGCTATAAGTCTTTAGATATCATAAAATGGCATGCATACTAGACCATCCTACTTTATAAATTAAATTAAGATTAATGGTTTTGGTAATATGTTTGCATTTGCTTGCACCTTGTTGTTTTGTTAATCCCGTTACTTTTATTTTTAGGATCTGTTATCTTATATGGTATCGAATCTGGTTTTAGATGCTAATTAATTTCATGTATGATGGAATTTGAAAAACAGTTTAGTTAAGTATAGAAGTGGTTATGGTGTTTGCCATCCAAGAAGAATGTTTTGTTATAAAAGTTTAGCTAAATACAGGAGCTGGTATGGCATATATCCTCCAAGGAGAAGGGGGTTGTTATAAAGTTTAGTCAAGGAAAGGCAGATTTATGTAGTAACATACCTGGCATTTATGCCAGCAAAGTTGTGGTGTTATTTACTCGCTGTGGGTTGGCTGAAGATGATTAGCTTCTAGTTTAGATGAGTAACTATGTATCTCTCTCCCAGGTGGCATTAGCTGGGGTTAGACAAAGTAGTCTTGTCAGTGTACATAAGGAGTTTGCTGCTAAGGATAAGGCTAAAGTAACATTCATTTCTAATGTAAAAAGTGTCATTAATTCACACCATTTTGTAACTTTCTACATGCCCATATCTTATTTTATGCTAGCATAGTTCATCGGTCCTTTTAATCACCTCACCCATCCATAAGCCTGGGCAACAGAGGAGAAAAATGCAAATTATGATTTCTTTTATGATTTCATTTTATGGTAAAGTCTTCCAACATACTATTAGTTGCTTGACTGATCTCAGTGGACTTACCCACCTGATATCTTGATATCAGAGTCATGGCTGAAACACTGTGTAGCATATTAGTGCATTTTTTGGTTATCAGGTAGTAAATAATTGCTGTATTTTGTCATGTTCCACTTTAATAAAACAACCATCACTTTAATAAAACAACCAAACACCAAAAAGGACTTTTGATGACTTTTATTGCTTCTTCGGTGTCACGCCCAAATCATTACCTGCTAAGTGTATCAACAAAATTCGAGGCAACCCCAGCTGATTCTGCAACATCATAAATACCTGTAGCAACCGATTCCACTTCAGCCCACTAATGCCATGCCAAATGACCTTTCAACCAAATTGATGTAATCCCAAATCAGTGCTATTAGACCTAACCGCAGCCTGCCTTGCTGCCCATTACATGTAAGATAAGAAAACAATCACCCTCATCTAATATAACCCAAAAAAGCATTAGAAGACCAGCACCTCACCCTTTTAATAATCTTGATTGAGCTACCCCCCCCCCTTGCTAGATGTGATGCCCTTCCCATATGAAAAGAATGAGTACAAAATTTGTCTCTCTTCAGGCTCATACTGAAAAAGGCCCTTCTCATGGCTAAATTTAACTGCCCCCCTGTTAACTCCCTACCTTCTACAGACCTGAAAACTATGTCATGTAATCTCCCTTCTTGAATTACATGCAATCTCCTTCTCCATGCTACTGGGCACATCAGCACTTACCTATATTCCCCCAGGACTATTGTTGCCCCTTTCCCCACTTGATCAGACTTTGATGACCTTAATGTAATAGGAACTGCCCCTGGCACCAGCATAACATCATCCCATACCAATGACCCCCAACAGCTCAGACACCCAAAAAGCTCCAAAGTACATCCACTCAGTGTTCCCCACACAACATAATCTTCCAAAAAGCACTAAAAATCTTATCCAAACCCTGCAACACCTTTAAAATTCTCCTCGTCAATGACCATCACCTATCTGTATTCAGGCCTTCCTTCCTGCCCCATCCTTTCAACACTTGACCAACTGTCCAGGATTTGGTGAAATCCTCCAGTCTTCCCATCCAAGCAAACACCCCAGTAGCAGCCAAAACCACTCTCACCAACCTCATCACCCTGCTCTGAGCCCTCATCACCATTAAAAATTGCAACAGCAACTCTTCCAACCACATACATTCCTCCTCTGGTAGCTGACTAACAAAATTGTCAAAGTCATGTAAAGCCCTACCATAAGCTTTCCTGGTGGACACTGCCCATGACTGCTGAACCAGCCTGCTAATCACTGTTGCTCAATTCATCAAATCTCCTCTGGTACCACCATGGGGTCCCCTGCTGCCTTCGGAGCCACCTGCTGAAACCTGGAAAACTGAAAATGAGACAGGCTGTCAGCAATCTCATTCTTCACCCCCAGGACATGTACCTCTGTAAAAGAAAAGTTAATCAACAAGCTCTGCAGCACTAGTTTACACAATACCCTCACCAAACTTCCAGATTTAGCCATCTTAGCTTGTAAAACTCTCACAACAGCAATATTGTCTGAGTTAAACACAACCCTGGTACCACTCAAATGATCCTGCCACACCACTGATGCCGTCCAGATTGGCATCAGTTCCAAAAAAGCAACACCCCCCTTCCATTCCTCTGGCCACTGAGGTGGCCATGGCACTGCAAACCATTGGCCTGCAAAGAACGGTCTGATACCTAGGCCCCCAGCTGCATCTGTAAACAGCTGCAAGTCATCCTGACCTACCCAGTCTGTCTGCCAAAACATGACTCCATTAACCTGCTGTAAAAACTGTAACCACAAAGTTAAGTCCTCATGTGTTAACTTAATAACTCTCACCCAATGGTGCAAAATGGTGCAAAATGGTTCAAAAGAAATGCCACCGATCTGCAAAATGTCCTACCTGAATGGACTGCCCTACAAGCAAAATTCAACAAGCCCAACAGCTCCATAGCATCCCTCACCTGACCCTTATACATAGACTTCATCCATAGTATTCTCTCTTGTAGCCTAGCCACCTTCCCTCTTGGCAGGTGAAATAATCCTAGACCTGCATCCACACTCAGCCCCAAAAAGTCTAAACCCTTTGCCAGGCCCTCCAACTTATGAGTAGTTAACAGTGCTCCTAACTCATCACACATCCCCAAAAACTCCCGCAATGCCACTGCTGCCCCCTCTTTTCCTTCACCCACTAGTAAGAAGTCATCTAAGTAATGTACTGCTCTTTGCTCCTTCACCTGCTGTTGTCATATCCAATATAAGGCCGAACTAAACTTCTCAAAAGTGGAAGAAGCCACTGCACATCCCATCAGCATAGCTATATCAAAATAAAACTTATCCCCAACTAGCATGCCCAACAAAGGCCAATCTTCCTCCTGCACCAGTAAAAGGTGAAAGGCAGACTCAATGTCCACCTTCACCAGCCAAGAGTCCTCAAAATTCCTAATGATGCAGACCGTATCATCCAACAATGCATAAATAACCCTACCCTCCTCCACTGGGATAAATTCATTGACAGATTTACCTTCTGGATAAGATAAATGGTGTATCAAGTGGAACTCACCTGGTCTCTTTTTTGGAACCAAACCCAACGGGGATACCTTGAAATGGAGGACTATCAAACGGGCCTAGTAACCTGCCCACCTGATGTTCCTTCTCAACCAAAGCCTCCAAAATGTCTTCCCTCCCCCCGCACTGACTTCAAATTCTTTCCCACCTTACCATCCCCAAGTCTGACTTGATCGAAAATCCCCTCGTAAAACCCTCAATCAGTTCCCAGGCCACTGTTGGCTGTGGATACTGCAACAGCAGATCCCGTAAAACATTCACTTTAATAAGTGAATGAGTCTCCTGGGCATCCCCTTGTCCTCTGAAAGGACCTTCCCCTCTGGCCACAAAAACTGGCCCTGCCGCATAACCCTTACAACCCCCAGAAGGTCCACCTAATCCTCTCTGCCCAGGGAAGGATGACGTCTGACCACCAAATGGACTCTCATCTATACTGCAGCGCACCACTGAGTGCCCACCCATACACTTCAAACAAGCATGGGAGAACCTGAATGCTGTCCAAGCATATTTCCCCACATTGAAAGCCCAACATAGTCCACTACCCCCTTCTGTAGTGGTATATGGAGAGTCAAGAAGATTGCTGCGCCCTCCTGTCCCAGTGCCTGCATGGCCAACCAATCCCCTGGTCATGTCCCAAAGTCTGACCCTACCTCCTCTAAACAGGACATGAGCTCTTCCTCTAGCAATGAAAGACTACTACCCATGCTAAAATCCTGTCCCACCAAGGCCTGCAGACCTCCACTGCCACCTCCGGAATCCCGTGAATACATAGGCATTCCACTAACCCTATCACCCAGTCTCTCACCTCCCCTCTCCGTTACCTCAACTTTAGCCTCCCTCCCTCCTAACAGAGACTGTAGAATCATTACCTGTCAGAGCAGCAAGCATTGACTCAGGTGTCATGACCTCTGCTGACTTCTCCTCAGCTGGCTACACCTGGAGTGCTCTCTTGCCTCTGGTTGCTTGTCCATATCATCCATATCCACCCCCCCAAAGATGTCCCGTGACAAACTTGTCTGTTCCAAACTTTAACATCCTGTTAATTTCAGCTTTCACCAGCATATATGCAGGCTTTTAAAGAAACAAAAAATAAAATCAGAATGCGTGGGCTGACTTTTGACTGAAACTTGGTCATTCTAAAAATCTTAGCCAACAACTCAAGTAAGTGTATTTAATTTTGCTACTGATCTCCTTGGACTAAGTAATCAAGACAAGGCTTTTTAAAATGGAGTTTTACAAATTCAGAAACATTGTACTTCACTGATCACTGCTCCCATAATGAGAAAAAAGGCAGCATCATTTTTAATTTTTGTAATAGAAACAATACTAAATTGCCATAATGTACATTTAAAATATGTATTACAAAGTCATAACAAACTTTTATGGTGGGAATTGGTGGCTTTTATATGCATTTTTGGAACACATACAGTGATTTAAAACATTCTAATATATGTTATCTATTAGTACAGTTTTCATAAAAAAAAAAAAAAAACAGTTTCTGAATAAAGTTAACATTTATGTTATAGGAAATGTCAACATATTGTTTCTAATATTAAATCTTGGAAAAACAATTGCCAGACAAAATACCCTGTTGCACATGTTCAAATCCAGCATGAAATAGGTAAGTAAATGGAACAAGCTGAAAGAAAGTATTTTTCCCTGGATCCCATCCCCACACATCCCACAAATGTATTTATATATACCAACTCCATAGTCAAATAAAATATGAGAAAGGAGAAAGTTATCCAAAAGACCAAACTCTGGTTCTATGAGCAATGCATTTTTTTATTATTTACTTATTTATTTATTTTGTTACTCTTTAAATGTTAATATGAAATATCAATATAACTAGAAAGTTTACTTATCAAAAGTTACTGTGCATTTAGGAAAACTCCAAGAATTGTACTTCCTTAGTACAAATGAGGATGCCTATCCAAACAAATTGTTGCAAGCCATGTAAATGCCTTAGCTTCATAACTGTGGAATGAAAGAAATTTGAATTTCCTATTTAGTACAATCCTACATGCCAGATAATCTTAAGAAGGACTGTAGGTCAGTAAGTACATTGTGGCCATTTGCTAAACCTAAAATACAATGTATCATGTTACTAAACCACTTGAAGTCAAAGCACAAACTGCAGATGTTTTTCTGTAGAACGCCCCCATATTTTCTTGTTCCTATTCACTGTTACCTGAGTCATGTTGTTCGTGACCACAGAAGAAGAGCAGTCAGACAACGTGTACCGCATTGTGTACTGTTTCAACATTAGCTTTGGTTTGTTTAATATTCAATTGGAAAGAATTCCAGCGTGACAGAAGAGACATGCGTGACTACTGAGGATAAAACTACTAAAAACAAAAATGCTGTTATAATTTTATCTTATATAACTTAATGAACAGACTGAATGATAAGAAAATAATTTTAGCCTGTTTTGGAGCTTTTTTCACAAAGCATATATCAAACACATAATAGCAACATAGACTAAGTAATAGTAATCAGACCATGTATTTCCTTAAGTTCTCAGGGAGTGAATGCTTATATTTTAGTTATATGTAACATGACAGTAAGGTTAAGCCTAGTAAAAGACAAAACACCTCTCTCTCTCTCACTCTCTCTCTCTCTCTCTCTCTATATATATATATATATATATATATATATATATATATATATATGTGTGTGTGCGTATGTGTGTGTGTATAGAGAGATAGAGATAGATATAGATATAGATATATGTATACATGCACATTTAAGCAAACATTTTAAACTGCTAACCCATTTGTCTGCTCCTTAAT